>NC_064918.1:3014895-3314895 GCF_929443795.1 Astur gentilis | reverse complement strand
TACGGTTGCATCCCCCGGTAAAGACAGAATTATTGCTTTAGTTTCGGGATTAGTATTTTCATAAATGCACTGTCTTAATATAGCTCCCTTCATCCATTCAGGGACATCAGACTGATCGATTGCGGATGTCACTCGATCTACAAATTTCCCAAAAGGTTCGTCTCTACTCTGTTTCATTGACATATACGAAGGTGACACTGGCTGAGTTCTCACATTCCCTATTGCCATTCTGGCCGTTCGCATAGACTCCAAGCATACATCTGGACCTTGTTGGATTTGAACATCAATACTAGCAAATCGGCCTGATCCCATTAGTTGTTCAACAGTAACCCCATAAAGCGGGTCTCCCTGCTGACGCGGCTGATGCATTGAAACCTCACAATGCCGCTGCCAGTGAGCTTGCCATAATAACTGTTGTGACTGTGTCATTATCATTCGGATAACTCCTTTAATGTCCTCTGGACACAAGATTACACTTCCCCATATATAGTTCAACATTTGTTTAGCAGGCTCGGATTGTAATCCTGCTTCGTTAACTGTAGATCGTAATTGTGATAGTAATTTCCAGCCTAATGGCTGATGTAATCCTTCTAAATTTCCATCATCTCCTACATTGTAAACAACTGGGCAAGCAAGAACTTCCGAAATGCTGCCAGCCAGTTCATACTGTTTATCTTCTACTGCACCTTGTAATATTTTTTGCCAATTTACAGGTGTTATTTTCAGTCGATTTTTTAATGATTGATTACTCGGTATTCCCTCTTTCATTTCAATTTGCGGGATTTCCGATTCTGATTCTTTAGGACCTGGTGGTGCAGCAGATTTTACCTCTGATTCATTAGATAAATTTGTAACATTACTGCGTGGTGGTACAGGAGGCGGCTGACTGGCCACTTCAGGATGTACTGTAACTGGTGGGCCAGTGGACGGAGTAGGAACGTACTCCTTGCCATAAGTAAGTAAGCCTGCTAATTCCTCAGTACCCCCCAGCCGTTCTGTAGCCACTGCCGCAAAATTCTTTTCTAATTTATATCGCTTAATACTGTTAATAATTTCCCGCCAAGGTTTCATTAATTTTTTAGCTGATTTATCATCATCAATTACCAAGTCCCATAATACATCTCCTAACTTACGCCACTCACTCTCCTCAAACAATAAATCTGAATTCTTAAAACACCCCTTAACGCGACCCAGCGCGACTAACCCCGAAATTTGCTTAACGCAATTTACTCCCCGCTTTTCTAAAAAGCGCTGTAATAATTCTAGGGCTACCTCTTGATCCATTGCCGGCCGGCTTCTCGATACTCCTTGGTGCTACCTTGATTAAGGCACCTCGGTTAAAAAGTCTTTGCAGCCTTCTTCCAGTAGCCCTCACTGACGGCGAACCCCTTTTGGACGGTCCAGGCACGAGAGTTAACACACCAACCAAGACGATCAGCGTTCGGTTAATCTTTTGCCCCCCGGTCGCTGCTACTGGTGCTTCTCAGTGTCCGTCGCTCCAATTCCCCTTTCTTCGGCCCCACGTTTGGGCACCATTTGTTGGAGCGGCGGAGGAATGCACGTAAGTCGACCCAATATGAGTGATAGAAGTGATTCAACTTTATTTGCGCAGCTAGCTCATATTTATACAGTTTGCGATAATTATGCCTACTAGTCCTAATATGATTGGTACATTGCTAATGTTTTATTCATTACTAAAACACACCCACTTGTGGCTGGCAGCTATGCGTGTTCAGTAACTTTCTCATGAGAACTTCTTCAAAAGTTACTTGTGAAGTTATGCCAAGGTCACACTGTTTTTACCTTTGTCCCGATAACGGCAAGACCAGCTGTTGTTTTTCTCCTGCTATCAGTAAGGCCAGCTATTCTCGGCCAAGGCCTAATCTTGTTGCTCAAACTGACATTCTTTCACACAGAACTCTGCTCGCACAACTTTTCCACAGGCTCATGTCCCTTTTCAGCAAGCCAGCTCCCAACAACCGGTGTCACTGTCATGCTGCTTACTACAGTCAGTGTGTTCCATATCAATCTCAGCATAAGGTTTCAAATTTATGGGTAAATCAGGAACGTATCTGCCAGACATGGAGGATGTGATTTTTTGTCCAATTGCTGTCAAGGCTTGCCGTCCCGGTGCACTTAGTTGTCTTGTAGAAGTTAAGCTATCGCTGCCCCTCAATAAATCCAGCAGCGGCTGTAAGTCTGTATTTGTAATACCACAACAAGGTCGAATCCACTGTAGGTCTCTGTTTAAATCTTTCTCCCTCTTTTTGTTTTTGAGCAATCCAGGCTTACTTAATAACTTGGGATGCCATTTTCCTTAATAAGCTGAACAAAGTAAAACTATTACAATAGCTACAATCACAGTAACTACAATAATGCCCATAATTCTTTGAGCCAACCTGTTACCCCTAATGACCCAGACCATGAGGACTATGAGGAAAATGAACCATCCATACATTCTTGTGCCATCTTGCTCCACGAACTCAGCCCAGCAATCGGTAGGTGCCAGCTTTCCGTGGGCGTCCCCACAGAGGCAATGACGGCCTCACTGTACACCAGCCCGATGCTCTTCGGAAAATCCCGGTATTTATACATTTGCAGAGGAACGGGTTTTAGCACACGTGGCCAGCGGGTGCCAAAAGTCCGCCTCGGTTGCAATCTATGACGCATGCGCTCGCTGGCCAGGCGCGCTGCACGAGTCATAGCCATCTTGTCTATTGGTTCGTGGGCTTTACGATACAGTTGCGATGCGCAGAGAATCTTGACCTGTTATGTTAGCCAAGGTGACCTATACATTAGTTTTTGGCTGAGGTGGTATTCATATTGCCACATCATCTATGATGCTCCAGATGATGATGGTCGTGCAAATCGAACAGGAGTCCGTCGTGGGCCTGTATCTGTGGAAACACAATCAACCTCGTTCCCAGGTTATTAATGGAAATAGACCTTACCCCTAATTTTGGCTTTAACTAACTTTTACATTTACCCCACACTGTCTTCCCGTAATCACACTATGTTTAATCAAATTATGCTTAACACACTTTTTACCTAAAGCAAGTTCTATATACAATAAGGCACGCTGTTCTAAAAACCTCTCTGAAGGACTCAGTGTCCGCTAGTAATACTCTATTAGTTAGAATCTGTCGGATCAGTGGCTTCAGCACCCGCCGGTGCCGTGCCAGTCGCCATTGGGACAATTCTGGGTCCAGCATCAGTGCGAAGCCATGGCTTGACCCACTTAGCTGGGATCTCCCAATAAGTATTACTTCTACTGATCCGCACCATTTCCCGGATTCTGGGTCCTTATACATTACCATGATTCCTGTACTTTGTTGCGTCCTTTCTGCCTGTGAAAGAACATGATGCACTACCATTGGTGGGTCTTTGTGATCACCTGTCAATCTAAGATAATTTAGCACAAATAAGTCTTTGGCCAATCGTTCCTCTGGGAGTAAGCCCTGGGTTCCCCCTTTTTGTTTTTGCAGCATGTTCTTTTAGGGTTTGGTTGGCCCATTTGACAACAGCCTGTCCTGTGGGAAGATGTGGAATACCGGTACCATGATGAATTCCCCACAAATTACAAAATCGAGCAAATCGTGTAGAACCGTAGGCTGGGCCGTTGTCCGTCTTAATTTCTTTAGGCACACCCAGTACTGCAAAAGAAGCGTGAAGATGTCATTCAATATGTAAGGCCTTTTCTCCAGTTCGTGCCGTGGCCCACATGGCAGCAGGACAGGTATCAATACACACGTGCACAGAACGCTTTGCACCAAACCACGTGACATGGGTGACATCCATTTGCCACAACTGCAATGGCAAAAGACCTCATCGGTTAACCCCACGGCCCAAGCCCAGCCCTTCCTTTTGACAATCAGGGCATGCTTTAACGATACCTTGGGCATCAGTAAGTGGTAAGTCAAATTGCTTTGTTAACATCCTAGCGGGTTGGTGCAAGAATGCATATGATTGCCGTGCTTTGTTGAAAACGATTCCCTGGAGGAGGCTCCCGTGGCGCTGCAACCAATTGGTCAACTCTGTCATTTCCCGTTTCTCATCTGCACAGTGTTCTCATACCCAAGAGTTCTACCAGAGGGGTCATATCGCCATTAGTGATACCGCAAAGATTCCGCACCCACTGGATATCTCCCACAAGCTTCTGGACATCAGGTAACGTTGAAATTTCTCATGTTATTTGAACCTTCTGAGGTTTAACATTGCTAGCATCTATGTGCCACCCCAAATACTTCCAAAGTGCTGCCTTTTGCACCTTTTCAGGAGTGATTATTACTCCGCGATGGCTTAAGATGTCCTGCAATTGAGTTAAAATCTCATCCTGTGGCAAGTTACTGAGGAAACTGCTTTCTTACAGGCTCTGATGCCCAGGCCACATACACCTGACGCATCGTGGGGGAATTGCGCATTCATTGCGGTAACACGACCCAATGGTATCTCTTATGGGGTTCTGCCTTGTTAATCGATGGTACCGAAAAGGCGAACCGTTCAGCGCCATCTGGGTGCAATCTTTTAGATTTATAATTAACAAATCCCATTCTTCTGGAAGCATAACTGGAGATGGCAAACCTGGCTGCAGGGCTCCCATACTGTGCATCACCACATTCACAGCTCTGAGATCATGTAACAGTCTCCGCTTCCCACTTTTCTTGGGAATGGTAAATATTGATGTATTCCATGGGCTAGTGGAAGGGACAACATGTCCCACTCTCAATTGGTCCTCAACTAACCCTTGTATTTTTAGCAGCCTTTCAGAATTTAGCAGCTACTGATCAATCCAAACAGGCTCATCTGTTTTCCAGTTAATTTTCAGAATCGGCTACCTCTCAGTGACTGCTCCTAAAAAGGATGGGTCACTAACATTGCCTTCATTTGGCTCAATAAATCACGGCCTATGAGGCCAAACAATTCAGTTGGGGTAGTCATGACATACGGACACGTCGTAATGTGTTCACCATCGGGGAACACAAATGTAATCGGTAGCTGACTTACTAAGGTGGCTTGTGTGCCCCCTATCCCTGCAATACCAAAATTTGGATTGATCGATGGACATGATGGAGGCCAAATGCATTGTGAAATAATAGTAACATCAGCTCCTGTATTGATTGTCATCGGTTTCTTGACGACAACTCCATCGGGCCCTTCTAGTTGCACTACCTTTTCTGGTTTACCTCTTGTTGTGTCCATGGCAAAGTATACCTGCAGTTTCCCTGTGGAGCCGAATCCACCATCTCCACGTTGTACTTCACCTGGGTTCGGAACGCACGACCTGAATGGAACTAATTGTGCTATTCTGGTACCTTTAGGAATAGAAACAGGAGGGATTACAACATGAATTATAATTTTCACAGTCCCACAATAATCTGCATCAATAAGCCCTGGGAGCACCAGAATTCCTTCTAGAGCTGTTGAAGATTGCCCCATTAAAAATGCACTAAGTCCAAACCCCAGTGGTCCCTTTATGTTGACTGCGGTTTCCACATCCACTCCGGAGCTTCCTGCGGTGGCGGATCTGGTGGTTGCGAGGCTGCCTGAGGGCTGGCAGCTCAAGCCCCTTGCATTCGTGTCGTCGCGCGAGGGGCCTTCGCGGTCGGTGTCCTGTATTCTTGGTGGTATGGTTATCCTTCTTACACTTGTTGCAGCACTTATTGTTAACAGTACCTGTACATTTGCTCCTAATGTGTCCACGTTTGCCACAGTTAGAACACTTGACCAAGGGTGTCTTACTGGCCTTGTGTTTCTTTGTAGCTCCTTGGAGAGCTGTGGCAGCATAGGCTACTTTCTGTGAGTCCACTGATCGATCCATGCATTCTATCATATCAACGATGTCTGCATTTTTCGGCAAATTACACAATGCTTTGCGTGTCTTTTCAGTAGCATTTTCAAAAGCGAGTATTTTGAACATGTTTTCTTTCATGCCCTCGTTCATGTCAGTATGGTCATAGATTGCCCTATGCAGTCTATTAATAAACTGTGCAAAAGGTTTGTTATACTCCTGTTTCACCTGGGTAAAAGCATGGCTGTACATATTGCCTGGTATGGTAAGAAAAGCTTGATCCGCCAAGATCTGTGATAGATGATGAACCTCAGTGACACATTGTAACTGAGCGTTCCCTGATGCGAAGGGTCCAGTACCCATCAGCATCTGCGTGGTTACTCCCCATAAGGGATCTGTTCGTTGTCGTGATGTAGCTTGTTCCATATCACAGAACATCTCCCACTGCCGGAAAAACACTAACATTTGGGCGGGTGTCAAAATCAACTGTGCTAGCTGTTTAATATCTCGGGGAATCAGTGTATCAGCAGAAAAAATGAATTGCAGTATTTGGTGAGTTAACGCAGATTTGATTCCGTACTGACTCACAGCATTCCTTAATCTCTCAATGACCTCCCAGTCAAACGCCTCCCATTTTTTCTGTCCATTTGATGCAATAACTGGGAATGCTTGGAGCATAGTCCCTTCTATAATGGCATCTTTTATTACACCCCTCCAATGTCTCTGCCTTTCTTCTGCAGCGGCTATTACAAGCGGCTATTACAAGCGGCTCCGCGTCTATCACAGGTGCGGTTGGTTTCCCCATCTCTTTTCCGCATTTCCTTTAACAATTCTAACATTGTCTCTTTTTGTTCTATTATTAGAGTAGCCAAGTCCTCGTTTGCATTATTTGAATCAGGGTGTATGCTAGGTATAGTTTGTTCATGTTGAACGGTGGTATCTGGGGGCTGTTTTTTCGTAGGCAGATTTTTACTCACTCCCTGATTCTGTAGGGTTTCCTTTAATCGTACGGTTAGGGAGGCTTGGGAACTGTCAGATGGCTGATTAATATCGGCAGTCCCAGGGAGTGGAGCAGAAGTCAAGGGCACAAGAGCAGGCGAACAAGCTCCAAAAAGTCTCTCTCGCTGCATTATGTTTTTCTCCCCGCTTTTCCCTTTCGCTTGCGGTTGGAGAGAGAGAGCAGCAAAAGCAGACGCAGACGCTTTACGATCTGCTTTCATTTCTTACAGAGTTGTCTTAATCAATTTCCATAAAGTTGCAAGACCTTTAACTTCTTTAGACCCGTCACTAATTTCATCCCATAGGGAGGTTCCGATAGCATTCCAGGTACTAAGCTCAAAAGCTGTACCCACACTAATTGAAAGGTTTCTGTCCTTGCTTCATTATTTTTTTAGCTGATTTATCATCGTCAATTACCATATCCCATAATACGTCTCCTAATCTACGCCATTCACTCTCCTCAAATAATAAATCCGGATTCTTAAAGCATCCCTTAACACGACCTAAAGCAACTAATCCCAAAACTTGCTTAACGCAATTTACCCCCCGCTTTTCTAAAAAGCACTGTAATAATTTTAGGGCTACCTCTTGATCCATTGCTGGCCGGCTTCTTGATACTCCTTGGTGCTTCCTTGATTAAGGCACCTCGATTAAAAAGTCTTTGCAGCCTTTTTCCAGTAGCCCTCACTGACGGCGAACCCCTTTTGGACGGTCCAGGCACGAGAGTTAACACACCAACCAAGACGATCAGCGTTCGGTTAATCTTTTGCCCCCCGGTCGCTGCTACCGGTGCTTCTCAGTGTCCGTCGCTCCAATTCCCCTTTCTTCGGTCCCTGTTCGGGCGCCATTTGTTGGAGCGGCGGAGGAATGCACATAAGTCGACTCAATATGAGTGATAGAAGTGATTCAACTTCATTTGCACGGATAGCTCATATTTATACAGTTTGCGATAATTATGCCTACTAGTCCTAATATGATTGGTACATTGCTAATGTTTATTCATTACTAAAACACACCCACTTGTGATTTGCAACTATGCGTGTTCCGTAACTTTCTCATGGGAACTTCTTCAAAAGTTGCTTATGAAAATATGCCAAGGTCACACCGTCCCTGTCTTTCTCCTGATAACAGCGAGACCAGCTGTTGTTTTTCTCCTGATATCAGCAAGGCCAGCAGTCTTCGGCCAAGGCCTAGTCTTGCTGCTCAGGCTGACATTCTTTCACACAGAACTCTGCTCGCACAACTTTTCTATAGACCCATGTCCTTTTTCATCAAGCCAATTCCCAACAGGGGAAAAATAATCTGTGATGTGAGTTGTATGTTGCAGGAAGTAATGTAGCAGGAATGACCTGAACTGCAGAGGAGTGAACTTTGCAAGGAACCAGACAAGTGCATTGGTGACCCAAACCAAGGCAGTGTTGGTGCCCAACGATCGAACATACTGCTTCTCCTGTCCTGACCACTCATCTTGATGGATGGGGCCCAAGTCATAACCTGTGTGTGAACATCTGGAGGAGTGGAAGAAGCCCATGGAATATCTATCTCTTAAAGGACAGTGGATAGTAATTAATAAGAATGTATAAATCTGTACGTTGGGTATAAAAGTGGTTTAAGTATGTAGTTTCATTTGTAAGTGTTGGTAAGAAAGGATTTCATTAATGAGAATTAAATACAATAGTATGGTTAGAAGATATCTGTATTAAATTATGTGGGACCTGAGCAGGACGCAAATGGTATGGAATAAGGGGTGGAGATTGTATTGGGTCTGGCTGAGATGGAGTTAATACTCCCCATAGCAGCCCTCATAGCACTGTGCTCTGCATCAGTAGCTAGAAAGGTGTTGATAACACACCAGTGTTTTGGCTACTGCTGAGCAGTGCTGGCACAGCATCAAGGCTGTCTCTCCAACATTTTTGCCCTCCCCTCAATGGCAGGCTGGGGCAGGGCAAGATCTTGGGAGGGGGCATAACCTGGACAGATGACCTAAACTAACCAAACAGATATTCCATACCATATGACGTCAGCTCAGATATAAAAGCTAAGTAAAGGGAGATGGAAGGGGGGGGGGGGCATTTTGTCTTCCGGAGCAACCACTGCGCGTACTGAAGCCCTGCTTCCCAAGAAGCAGCTAGACATCGCCTGCTGATGGGAAGTAGAGAATAACATAATTTGTTTTTTTCTTTGCTTTCACGCCTGACCTTTGCTTTCACTTTACTAAACTGTCCTTATCTTGACCCACGAGCTTTTTGTTATATTTTCTCTCCCCGGTCCAGCTGAGGAGGGGGAGTGAAAGAGCGGCTTTGGTGGGCACCTGGCATCCATCCAGGGTCAACCCACCACAAAACCTGAGGGAAGAAGAAGGAAAGGGGGATGTTCAGAGTTATGGTGTTTGTCTTCCCAAGTAACCGTTACGCGTGATGGAGCCCTGCTTTCCTGGACATGGCTGAGCACCTGCCTGCCGATGGGAATTAGTGAATGAATTCCTTGTTTTGCTTTGCTTGCATGCATGGCTTTTGCTTTACCTATTAAGCTGTCTTTATCTCAGCTCACGAGTTTTCTCACTTTTACCCTTCCGATTCTCTTCCCCATCCCACTGTGAAGGAGGTGAGTGAGCATCTGCGTGGTGCTTGGTTGCCGGCTGGGGTCAAACCATGACAGTCCTTTTTGGCACCCAACATGGGGCACGAAAGTTTCAAGATAATGACAGATTTTATTGGAATGTGCTAGATCAAATTTGTAGCTGTTATTGCTGTTTAGCTTTTAATTGGCAGGCTCCTGTGCTTGCCATGGGGCTTGCTTGCCTTACTGTATTTTAGAGTCTAGTGCTTGTTAGTGGCTGCTTTTTGCATTCGCTGCTTGGTGCACTGCTTATCATCTTATTCTGCTGTGCCTGGGAACATTTTGATAACAGCAATGGTGATGTGTCTGGGCTGGCAGATGGCCAGGGCATCACTGCTATTTTTGTGCTGCTGTACTGGACAGGCTGGAACTCCAATGTGAACTCGAGTCGAAGGGACTGTGACCTGTGGATGAGTCCATGCAGGAGCAGGACACCCCGAAGCATCTGTGATCGTGGATAAGTCCACACCAGAGCACATATATCTCAAAGTGTCTGTGGCTGTGGTTATGTCTGTGCCACAGCAGGTATACTTCTGAAGGGATTGTGGCCCAAGGAGAAGTCCATGCTGCAGCAGGTACACCTTGAAGCATCAGTGGCTGTGCATGAGGTCATGCTGGAGCATCTCAAAGTGTGTGGCCATGGATAAGCCCATGACAGAGCAGGTACACCCCTGGAGGGACTGCAGCCATGGGTAAGGCCATGTTGGAGCAGGTTTACTTCTGAAGGGACTGTGGCTGTGCATAAGGCCACACTGGAGCAGGTATATCTCTGAAGACATTGTCGCCCATGGAGAAGGCCACGCTGAAACAGGTGCACCTCAAAGCGACTGTGGCTGTGGATAAGTCTACGCCACAGCAGGTATACCTCTGAAGAGGCTATGGCTCATAGATAAGGCTCCACTTGGAGCAGGTACACCCCTAAGGGACTGCAGTCTGTGGATAAGTCCAAGCTGGAGCAGGGGCAAGGGGAGGATTTCACTCCAATGCGAAACCTGATTGTCTGGTCCAAAGGGACCAGGGGTGGAGATTGTAATGGAAATACCTTTAAATTGTTGTAACCTGGGATTTGAGTTGCATGTTATGGGAATTATTATAGCAGGAACCACCTGAAACAATGGAGAACAAGCCTTACAAGAAGCAGTGCAAGTGCGGCAGTGACCTGACCTGACCTGGCTTTGGTGCCTAGTAACTCCACACAACACACCATCTCTCCTGTCCTAAGTGACCACCATAAGAGATGGGGGCCAAAGTGATGGACTAAATGAACTCAGTGGACATTTGTGGACATTTGACAGGGGTGGTCCATAGACTAAGGGAATGATATCTGTGTATTGTATCAAAGGATAGGAAGGGGGGGGTGGCTAATGAGAATGTATTGGATATGTATCAGACCCACGCTGGAGCAGTCTGTTCCTGAAGGACTGCACCCCATGGAAAGGACCCATAATGCAGCAGTTCATGAAGAACTGCAGCCCATGGGAATCCCATAGCGTCGCACGTCAAGCAAGCAGGGCAGAAGACCAGCTTGGCTGAACAGGGAACTCCTTGTGAAGCTAAAGAGGAAAAAGAAATTGTATGATGTCTGGAAGCAAGGTCAGGCTTCACAGGAATATTTCCACCCTGTGGAAAGGACTCATGCTGGAGCAGTTTGTGAAGAACTGCAGCCCATGGGAAGGACCCATGTTGGAGAAGTTCGTGGAAGACTGTCTCCCATGGGAGGGACCCCACGCTGGAGCAGGGGAAGAGTGTGAGGAGGAAGGAGTGGTAGAGACAACATGTGATGAACTGACCACACACCCCCATTCCCCATCCCCCTGTGCTGCTCAGAGGGAGGAGGTAGAGATATTGGGAGTGAAATTGAGCCTGGGAAGAAGGGAGTGGTGAGGGGAAGGTGCTTTAAGATTTGGTTTTATTTCTCATTACCCTACTCTGACTTTTGATTGGTAATAAATTAAATTTTCCCAAGTTGAGTCTTTTTTGCCCATGACGGTAATTGGTGAGTGATGTCTCCCTGTCCTTATCTCAACCCATGAGCCTTTTGTTATATTTTCTCTCCCCTGTCCATCTGAGGAGGGGGGATGATAGAGTGGCTTTGGTGGGCACCTGGCATCCAGCCAGGGTCAACCCACCACAAGAAAGACTGTCCACATTGCTGGAGATGACAGTGATTTCATTTCTCTCTCTAGCGTATATTTAGGACACCTATGGGTTGGTCCTTTTGTCAGTGAAGTTCTGTCCTGGGTTCAGCTGGGATAGAGTTAATTTTTACAGGAACCTGGGAGGTGGGGGCATAGCCGGGGCAGCTGACCTGAACTAGCCAAGGAGCTATTCCATACCATGTGACATCCTGCCCAGTATATAAATGGGGAGCAGGCCGGGGGGTGGTCTCTGTTTTTCGGTGGGGGAAGTGGCGGAGTGTCGGGTCCCGGGTGGTGAGCAGTTGCACTGTGCATCACTCTTTTTGTATACTTTTTTTCCATTAGTGCCGTTGTTGTTGTAATCTCTTTGTGTTTGTCCCAGTAAACTGCCTTTATCTCAACCCTCGAGGTTCCAGTTTCTTTTTCTTTTTTCTCTCCTCCGTCTCCTCCCCATCCCACCGGAGGGGGGCGGAGGAGTGAGCGAGCGGCTGCGTGGTCCTTTGTTACCGGCTGGGCTGAAACCACGACAGTCCTTTTTGGCGCCCAACGTGGGGCAGAAGGGTTGAGATAACGACAGATCTGGCCAGAGCGTGTTGAAACAAATTTGCCAAACGCATTTCTTGGATAAATAGATGTTAGTCACAATGTTGTTTCATTTGTTTACATGGTGGCGTTTTGTAAGCTCTTATATGCTCTATGTATTGCCTGTAGTTGCGTACCTCATCTCTGGGAGAGTGATTGGGATTATCATTTTGCTGTACTGGGCAATGTTGACTTATGAAATGATTACATCACTGGTCATGAGGTTAAGCTGGTATCTGTATGAGACAGTGATAATATTTCCATACTTTGGGCGCCTTCTGTCGGATTTTATTGGTAATTACACCCAATCCATGGGGAAATTAGGGGGGGATACCTCCCCCCGTCCGTTCACCTCCC
Organism: Astur gentilis; assembly: GCF_929443795.1. Classification (NCBI taxonomy): domain Eukaryota; kingdom Metazoa; phylum Chordata; class Aves; order Accipitriformes; family Accipitridae; genus Astur; species Astur gentilis. The sequence continues at coordinate 3,302,412 of NC_064918.1, read as the reverse complement.
TTTTCTCCTTCCGACTAATTACAACAGCTTTTGAGAATTTTGAATATCCTTGGGATGCGCAAGCCAGTGTGCTGTTAGTGCTATGCCTCCTGAATATGTTTCAGGTCTTCTTTAGGGCTACAAAGAGGCTCTTTAAGAGTACCACTCAGAGATCTCCCCCAAAGCTGGATACTCATGGGTGGCACGGCATGTGGGAGGATGTGGGCAGGTATCTAGAGAACTTCTCACCGCCAGTGACTTGGAAGTTCACTCCCGAACAACTACAGAACCCTTATGAAGTGACAGAATATTTGAAAGAAAAATGCTGTGGCTATTCCAAAGACATACAACTTGCCTCACTGTGCTGGGCCCTGGCCAGTATCTACCAAATACTGCTTGATATTATGCAGCACCCTTGGGGGGAAAAGGGGGAAAAGATGGAAAACAGGACAACATGCACCGTGGCTACCCAAACCCTGACAACAGACACCGTGGCTGCCCCTACCCCAACAACAAGCACCGTGGCTGCCCCTACCCCGACAACAAGCACCATGGCTGTCCCTACCACGACAACAGGTACCATGACTACCCCTACCCCGGTGACAGACACTGCAGCTAAACCAGAGAACCAGCCTGTACGAGTATCAGTCGCCCCTGTACAGAAAAAGAAACACACAAAGAAATCGGTTCGCTTAGCGAGAGATGAAGATGAACCAGGGTCATCGCGAGAACAGGAGGTAGAGGCAGAACCTGAAATAATTACCCGATCTCTATCCATGAGTGAGTTGCGTGACATGCGAAAAGATTTTAGCCGCCACCCAGGTGAGCACATTGTTACCTGTCTGCTCCGATGCTGGGATAGCGGGGCTAGTAGTGTGGAATTAGAGGGTAAGGAAGCCAAGCAGTTGGGATCTCTGTCTAGGGAAGGGGGCATCGACAAAGCGATTGGGAGAAAAACACAAGTCCTCAGCCTCTGGAGGCGACTTCTGTTAGGTGTTGTGACGGTCTGACAAATTCAATGTCTCAAACATCCGCTAAAAGAGCTTTGGCGGACAAAACAACCTCTGTAAAAATGCTGGAGTTTTGTGAACAGGACAATGTGGACAGAGGAGAGGGCCCCATGGAGGGTGGGAACGCACTTCTCCAAAGCCCCAATTCCTTATCTTCAGTGGCCAGGAGAAGGAACACAATTTATGCCTTCCTGGAGGAAGAAGGCCCCATGGAAGTTGGGGCTGTGCTTCTATCTTAAGTGGTCATGCCAGCAGGAAAAGAGAGGCAACTCCACAATGAACACCCCTCCCCAAAGCTCACTAACCGATTCCAGTGAACCCCGGGTGTGGGAACTGCGCATGTTGAGATCATCAACTAACACACTATAAAAGAGGAGAGAACGAATGGTCAGTGCGCGCCCTCCGGAACTGGATCTCTACGCTGGCTGGACCAACGCTGGACCCAGGACTGGTGAAACCCCTCTCTTCTCTCTTTCTTTCTTTCTTTCTTTCTTTCTCTCACTCTCTCTCCCTCTTTTCCTTCTCTCTTTTCCACAGTCCCTCATCCTTTGAAACATAAACCGTTGACCAAGTCTGAGACTAAGAGTGGACCTAGCCGCCCCTGAGCTCCTCTTTGAGAAGGAGTCCAGAAAGCAAGGGGGTCTGCTCTGAACCTCGTGACTCAACGGGAGGGCTCTCCTTCTGGTACATTTCATGTTCCTTTTTCCATTTCATTTTCCTGTACTTCCCTCCTCTTCTCAAATAGCGGCTTAGTGACATGTTGCAAGGTTCATACTAACAAATTCATGTGTACTTGGACAAAGTTAGCTAGGTTGAATAAATGTTGGTTGTTGTTTGAACTCCCCTGGTGTCGTTTCACCTTAATTCTGACAAAGGAAATCCACGAACCTGAGTCGCTCCAACTTTGGGACGCGACATCTTAATTGGCGTCACGGACAGGATTCCCCTTGTTGGAAGGGAGTTTTTAATGGGATACCGGACCTCCACTCGGAGAACAAGCGGGGAGGATCTGGGAAAGATCTCTCAACACTAAGTCGGGAGAGATCTGAGCAGTGGCAGACATAGAGGCCCGGGAAATATCTGTGTCTGACTGTTCCCCAGTTTTTAGAGAGGCTAACTGCCTATACAGGATTTCCCTGGTTGGAAGGGAGATTCTAACGGGATACCGGACCTCCACCCGGAGAGCGGGCGGGGAGGATCTGGGAAGGATCTCTCAACAATAAGTCGGGAGAGATCCGAGCAGTGGCAGGCATGGTGACCCGGGAAATATCTGTGTCTGACTGTTCCCCTGTTTTAGAGAAGCTAATTGTATATAAAGCCCACCCTTCCCCACAAGGAGTAGCCTGGGCACGAAACCACTGGCATGATCCAAAAGCCATTGTAGGAAGAATTGAGAAGCTTGCAAAAGAAGGCAGGTTTCGCCCGGGAAAAGGGAAGGCTGTAGTGTGCGCAGTGTTAGGGGCCGCACTCGCAGCAGCTCAGGAAGACAGACAGGAAACAATGAGAGCTGAGCAGACAGATAAGGAGAAGATTCAGTCCCTGCAGGATTTAGTTAAAGTCCTGCAAGAGCAGTTAACTGCTGAGCGTAATACAACGCAGCGGCTTCATGCTGCCTTGTCTGATGCGTTAGATCGGGAAAGAATTTTACGAGCCGAGGCAGATGAACAATCTGACTCGGACTTAGACCTGCAAGGTCTAGAGGTAGTTCAAGTGAAACAGCAAAAATCTTTATACCCAAATCAAGAGTTAGAATGTACCAGAAAAGTTTTTTACCCTGAGGATGAAGAGATAGCAATGAGGCCATTAATTAAAACAGAAACCATAGACAATGGCCAAATTGGCGGAGCACCACACGTGACCATTAAGACGATACCATATTCTGCCACTGAATTATCTAAAATTCAGGAAAAGTATATCCGACTAGCAAAGGAGACTGAAACAGAATATGTGTGGAGGGTGTCATTAACTGGTGGTGACCGGATTTTATTGTCAGAAGATGAAGCCCAAGGATATTGGGGACCTGGAGTGTTCCTAACTACCGATGATCCTAGGGAACCATGGTCTCCAACGCAGCGGGCAGCTTACTGGGCAGGGGGAATAGACCAAATGGAACGGGGAGAACCAACACGGATAGATACCCCTTCTATAAATCAGTTAACCGAGAGCTTACAGAAAACTGCTTGTCTCCAATTAATGCATGATAGGCGATTAGTGCCACAACAGCCCTCTCCGATGTTGTTAAATGCCAATCCCGATAGCATGACTCCTCTAATCCGAGGTTTACCAGATTCTTTGAAATTATATGCTGTCCAACTACAGGATAGATTACGCGATGCTATAGCACCTAGAGGAGGCAGGCGGAATGCAGGAGGTGCCCTGACCTGGGGAGAAGTGGCACAGGAATTGATTAACTATGGCCGGAGAATGGGTCTCACAAGGGAAGAAAGCAGGGTTAAGCCTGCTATCCGCCAAATAGAAGGCCCTGGCTGACCTCCCCCATCTAAGACTGTAAACACCAAAAAGCCATATGGGGGTCAGCGAAACTTGTTGTGGGCAGAAGGGATAGAAAAGGGAATTCCCCGGGATGTGATGGACGGCTTGCCCACCTCTGTCCTAGAAAAGTTGGTCCTAGGGTGGAAAGACAAGAACAAGGAGCCTCCCCATACGGAGTTAAACATTCGAGACTATAAGGGGGCAAATCCACCGTCGCTGGCAACTCCCACTCCCCAAACACCCACTGCTCCAGAGGAAGGTATGACTGTCCGCAGGACGGGAAACTAGACACGCCGTCCCCAGTAAGTGAGCCGGGGGACGGCCAGTGGGTTTATTTAAGGAGGCTCACTGAAAATAAGACAGGAGACCTGTTGATTACTTTTCCCCTTGGTCCCTTTAAGACCCCAGTAACTTTTTTAGTTGATACGGGTGCTCAGATGTCAGCACTCCAGGCGGATGTTGCTAACCGCAATGGAATAATTGCAGATAAGAAGCAGATATGGGTCACAGACGTTTTCGGAAGCTCCCAACCACAGCCGACAGCTGAAGTTAAATGCTGGCTGCTAGGGGATTCATCCCCTGTTGAGGTTACTATGATACTAGGTCCTCTACCCACCAATATTCTAGGACTTGACCTCTTAAAGGGCCGGTCGTGGGTAGACTCTAAGGGAAGAGAATGGAAATTCGGGTGTCCCGCAATCTCTGTGAGGCTTTTGCAGTCTGCACCAACTCTTCCCCCTTCAAAGATAGTTAATGTCAAACCTTATGCTTTGCCTTTGGGAGCAAGGGAAGGGATCACTTCAGTGATAACTGAGTTACGGGAACAGGGGATAGTTATTCCTACCCACTCACCCTATAATTCCCCAGTATGGCCAGTCCGCAAGCCAAATGGGAAGTGGCGGTTGACAGTTGACTATCGACGCCTGAATGCCAATACTGGCCCATTAACAGCTGCAGTCCCCAATATAGCAGAATTAATTGCAACCATACAAGAACAAGGTCACCAGATTTTAGCAACCATTGATGTGAAAGACATGTTCTTTATGGTTCCCTTGCAAGAAGCAGATAGGGATCGCTTTGCCTTTACCTGGGAAGGTGTACAATATACATTTACACGGCTTCCCCAAGGCTATTGCCACTCACCAACCATTGCTCACTATGCATTAGCCCAGGAACTAAATCAGATCACTCCCAAAGATGGAGTAAAAGTATACCAATATATTGATGATGTGCTAATTGGAGGACCAGACACCACTGCAGTGGGGCAAACCCAGAGAGAAATCATTAATCACTTAGAGAATTTAGGGCTCCAAATTCCTGCAGAAAAGGTACAACTCCCATCACCTGAAGTAAAATTTTTAGGTATCTGGTGGAAAGGAGGGACTGTGTGTATACCTCCCAAAACCTTGTCCACCCTTGAACAAGTGAAAATGCCTGAAAATAAGAAAGAATTACAGCATGCCCTAGGCTTGCTAGTGTTTTGGAGGAAACACATCCCCGACTTTTCTATCATAGCTCACCCTTTATATGATTTAACCCGTAAAAGGACTGCTTGGGACTGGACATCTGTCCATGAAGAGGCCCTGAAATTATTAATTTTCGAAGCAGGGATTTACCAGGCCCTAGGGCCGATACATCCAACAGACCCACTCCACACAGAATGGGGTTTTGCAATTCATGGGTTATCTATACATATGTGGCAGCGTGGACCTGAAGGTCCTACTCGTCCTATAGGATTTTTTTCGCGTAGCTTTAAGGATGCGGAAAAACGGTATTCAGTTTGGGAGAAAGGACTCTTCGTGGTTAACTTAGCCTTACAAGAAGCTGAGAGAATTATACGACAACAGCCCATCATCTTGCGAGGACCCTTTAAGATCCTGAAACCAATATTGGCTGGAACTCTTCCCCCCGCAGGAGTAGCTCAAGGAGAAACAGTAAGGAAGTGGTATGCCCAGCTAGACCACTACTGTCACACTAGACAGGTAGAGGAGGGAACACCCAAAACGCTCCAAATACAGGATCCCCCTTCTGATCACCCAGATACAGAACCCCCTCCATCGTATATCAAAGTGGCTCCTGATTTCAAACCCCATTTAAAAAACGTATGGTTCACTGATGCTTCCGCAAAAAGGGATGGAAGGACGTGGAAGTATCGAGCAGTAGCATTACATATTGATTCAGGGGAGCATGTGATAACTGAGGGAGAGGGTAGTGCCCAAGTAGGGGAGTTAGTTGCTGTGTGGAGCGTAGTCGTTAAGGAAGCTGAGACAACAGAACCAGTATACATTTATACTGACTCCTATGCAGTGTTTAAAGGATGCACTGAATGGTTACCATTTTGGGAGCAAAACCAATGGGAAGTAAACCAAGTGCCAGTATGGCAACGAGACAAATGGGAAGAAATACTGAATATCGCCAAGCAGAGATCTTTCTTAGTAGGCTGGGTTGCTGCACACCAGGCAGGGGATAACCCAGCTCACCTTCTAAATAACCAGGTAGATTCCTTAACACGTCTAGCCAGTCTTGCTGTCGATGGTGAAGCGGAAAAATGGGAACACCTTTTGGAGTGGCTGCATGTGAAGCGTGGCCATTCAGGGAGTAAAGACCTGTACAAAGAGGCTATTAGCAGAGGATGGGCTGTTACACGAGAATTATGTAACACTGTTATTTCTGCATGTGGTCAATGTTGAGTTCGTTTGGAAAAATATAACCCTTTAAAAGAGCAACCCCTACATTTAAGGACAAACAAAGGTTTATGGCAAACATGGCAAATTGACTATATTGGCCCCTTTAGGCTATCAGAGGGAAAACGATATGTGTTAGTAGGAGTAGAGGTGGTATCAGGACTAACACAAGCTGAAGCTGTATCCAGAGCAACAGGAGAAAATACAGTAAAAAGTCTTAAAGTATGGTTTAGCTGCTTACCCAAGCCTCAATCAATTCAGTCTGATAATGGGAGCCATTTCACTGCTGGAGTGGTGCAAGAATGGGCTAAGGATGAGGAAATCCAGTGGGTTTTCCACACCCCTTACTACCCTCAAGCTAATGGTATTGTGGAAAGAACGAACGGACTTCTAAAACGAGCTCTGAGGCCCCATGACCCAGGGTGGGCCTCGCGAGTACCAGAAGCAGTATACCGAATTAATAGCCGGTGGGGGGCAAATGGCTGTCCCCGACTCCTAGCATTCTGTCCCACACCTCCTTCTATTGTTCCAGGGACGAAAGGTGGCAAAGACCCTGCACACTTGCTCCACTATGCCGGACAGCCAGTATTAGTGGAACTACCCACTGTGGGGCAAGTGCCCCTAACCCTAAAGATACCCCTTAACCTCTATTCCTGGGTGGCCACAGATGCTCATGGGAAAGAGCATCGTATCAATACCCGATGGATTGTCCCTTCTTTCTAAGTGGACTTTCATGTTCTGAATTAAAGCTGCTCTGATGTTAAATGGCTGATAAGAATATGGGTATTTTTTCTGCATCCCACTAGCTGGATTCTAACAAACATATCAGTTAAGATGCACAATATAAAACTAACCCTCTGTTATAGTACTAAAACCATAGCTGCTTGATTGCTTGCTTATGTTTTTGTTACTCTGACTAGTAATGCTGTGTTGACTTCTCAGAATTCCTGAGTTGGGGGGAGAACACAGAAAGCTTGACAACAGACCGCGTTGGAGTTCTTGCAACGGCCCCTACGCCACGTGAGAGCAAGAGGTCGCTATAAATTTATTAGCTTTTTTACACACAATAAGCACATTCTGCTGATCTACGGATGCTTTAATCAGAGCAATTCCAGTCAAGAGAGCTTGAAGTTTAAGGAATAAGTAACACATCCTACACATAACCTGCATGAGGTTGTTTTACAGAAGCTGCATGAGTGCCTTGGAGAGTGCACCTCAGCCTCTCGGATGGATCCCAATCACTAGCAGCACTGCTTAACATCTCCTCCAATCCTATCCCTCTAATGATTGTTTATTTTTGTATATATTTTGCAGGTTATCAGAAAACCACGGCAGGACTTATGTTTTCACTTGATGAGTGGGCCATTATCTGTATTGTTTGTTTGATTTTGGTTGTGATATTCTTATGGTATAACAGGGAAAGATGGTTTGGAACTCCTTCCTCCTTACCTTCCTCAGCTTTGGTGCATCTGGACAAGGAGAAAGGACCTCTAATTTAGCTTGGGAAGTGATACAAGGATTCATACACATCTGGAATAAAACGGATCAGGGGATCTGTATTCAGATTCCTACTTCTGCCGAGCAGGGGATTAGATTCGGTTTGTGTAGACATTCGTCTGATCACCCCGTGGGACTCGGCACAGGGTCCACCATACCCTGGGCCACAGAGCACTGACACCAATATGAGGATGCTGCAAATGGCGTTTATTCAACTGCGTCACGCCCTTATATACTGTCTGTCGGTCATCCCGCCTCCCTTAACCCTTCTCTTTCCGTACATCGCGAGATCTTCCGAGCGCCAATCCCTACAAGTCCCCCCTCACTATGGCGGATGACCGACGGTACAAACTGGCGTTACAGCTATAAGTGATCCCACCACCTCATGGTAATTCGTGTACTGGTGGGTACCCGCACTCTGTATAAAGAGTTTCCGCACGCAAACAGTCAGTGCTGGTATCCCACAACAAACCATAATAACCACCACCAAAAGGATTCCAAATAGGGTCAACGTTTTTCAGTCAATCAAAGACAGGAGCCATTGCCAGGTCGACGAGAGGAGATTGTCAAGCCACTGTCACCTGCCTCCTGTAATTGATTGGCTTTGTCTAAAAGCATATCATAGTCCCCTGCTTATGGGGTACACACAGCGGTTGCTGTAAAGTGGATCTGCGGTGTTCAAAACATCGGTCACACCATTTTGATGCTCGGCTGGTGCGCCTCCAGAGTTGTTGTCCACAGCGGTCATACTTGGTAAGCACCCAAAGGTCACAACGACCACAGTGCAGGTACTCAGATGATCTTCTGAACGGCATCCTGCAAAATAACTCACAACAAATCGTTATTGACTGAGGTCTGGTTTCAACCACCGTGACGGCACCCAGCGCACACGTGAGTCTGGGTGCTCTGATGATTGTACTGCAGCATACCCTCTTCCCTGTGTCACCAAGCGCCACCCTCCTTCCCACTTTCCTGTTTCTGGGTCACGGACCAATACTGGTGGCCCTACTCCCCTTATCGCCTGTTGCCAATGCTTCTGCATTGGACTCTGTGACTCTGTACCATGGGCAAACTGATTGAGTGCAAATAGTGCTAAAGCCAACAACCGTGCATTACGGTGCACAGGGGTCTCACGAGCAGAACGTCGGCATTTGGGATTTTGTTGCTGATGATTTTCGTGGTCAAGAGGGTCTGTCTCTTGGGGTACCTGCTCCCCCTCCCTAAGAACATCAAGCTTGGCTTTTAATGTGCGATGTGCGCGTTCTACAATGGCCTGTCCCTGACTGTTATAGGGAATACCGTGAAGCAGTCGGATTCCCCAACGATCTGCCCACTGTTGGGTAGAAGCTGCGGTAAAACAGGACCCATTATCTGTTTTGATAGTGCGTGGGCAACCTAACCACGCCATGGCAGTCAGCCAATGTTGTTGCGCTGCACGGGCCGTAACCTTTCTGTGAAGAGTCGCAACGAGAACGCCACTGCAGGTGTCGATGGTGACCGCAATGTGAGGGGATGGCTGAAAGGGGGCATACATGGTGAAATCAGTTTGCCATAACTCCGAGGGCTGTAGCCCCCGCGGATTCACTCCCGCGAGCCACAAAGGAGCATGCTGACAGTGAGGACAAGTAGCCACAACGTCCCGTGCCTGGTGTAAGGGAATGTCACAGTGCCGTGACAGTGCCTTTGCCCCAATGTGTAAGTCATGGTGTAACTGCCGGGCCTGCTGTAGAGTGTTCACCTGACGAGCAGCTAGGTCAGCGCGACGATTTCCATCATAATAGAACCCTGAATGATTCGTGTGCGCTGTCACATGAATAATTGATACGGGCGCAGAACGTCGCGTAAGCGCTGCTTCCAACATGACGGCTACGTCCGAAATAGGCCAGCCAGATTCTGCCATAGTGTGTATCAGTTTCGCCACATATATCGAATCTGTTACGATGTTCGAGGGCTGTTCAGGAAACAAGGAAAGAGCCATGCGAATCCCATGGGCTTCGAGTTTTTGCACTGAGCACGATTCATCCTGGTATACCATTCTTTTCCAATCAGTGCCTTCTTGCCATACAACTACTGCTCGCTGCGTCTGTGAAGACGCATCTGTAAACAGAGTAGGACCTTGCACCGGTTGTTCACTGATGCGTAGGACTGGCTTCAGACACAGTAACGGCAAAAAGGTCTTTGCCTCAAGAGTGGGCCCATACGCTAGGTGTCCCACAAAACCCTCAAAGGCCAAAGCCAGTTCGTCCTGTTGGCTCAGGTTCCTTTGCCATGTTTCCGCACGTACCGGCAGCCAGATTCTGTCTGGCTCTTTCCCAAACACCCTACGGGTTACTTCGCGGCCCCGCAAAATCAACAATGCCAGTGCCTTTGAATAGGCTTGAAAAGCCGTTTTTATCTGGGTGGATGTAATCCACCATAGAGCCCTAGGCTTCGAGGGTTCACCTTGGCCTACCAGTCCAATAGCACCCTTCTTTGTCAGGCTCAAATACAGTTGCAATGGTTCTTTTGGCTGCCATCTGTGCAAGCTTTCTACACTCATGAGTTCTGCAATTCTATTCAATGAGTTCTTTGCTTCCTGAGTCAAAGTCCTTTTCTCCCACGGGTGGTGTCCTTTCAAGAGCTCATATAGAGGACTCATCCAATCGGGAGGAATGGGCAAGACACCATTTAACCACTGCAAAGCTCCAACTAATTTCTGTAAGTCATGTAAAGTATTAACGACTGGCTCCAAGATCTGCTGTTGTGCTCGGACTGCATGAGGGCCAATGCTGAGCCCTAAATACTTACAGGCTGGCCCTTTTTGCGTCTTAGCCTCCTGCACTTCTAGGCCTTCCGCTTGCAGAGCCTGTAAAATTTGTTGCTCACCAGAACGGAGGGACTCCTCCGAAGGCGCTGCCACCAAAATATCATCCATGTAGTGATAGATGACCAACTGAGAATTGTTTTGTCTTACCGGCTGCAGGGCAAGGGCCACTGCCCTTTGACACAAGGTTGGTGAATTTTTCATGCCTTGCGGCAAAACTGTCCACTGATACCGCTTTGCTGGTTCAGCTAGGTTGGTCGCTGGGAGTGTAAAGGCAAACTTTTCTTGGTCGTCCTCTGCTAACGGGATAGAGAAAAAACAATCTTTAATGTCCATGATCAAAATTGGCCAGCCATCTGGCAGAGCAGAGGGAATAGGCAGGCCGGGTTGTAAAGGCCCCATGTCTTCCAATACCGCATTGACGGCCCGCAAGTCCTGTAGTAGCCGCCATTTGTTCTTGTCCTTCTTTGGGACAACAAAAATGGGTGTATTCCATGGACTAGTGCTCTCAACAAGGTGTCCCTTTTCGAGTTCTCTATTTACTATTTCAGTCGCCGCTAGTAATTTTTCTTGCGTGAGGGGCCACTGTTCTACCCAAACCGGATCAGTGGTTTTCCACTTCATACATACCGCAAGCTCGCGGCGCATCAGGTAGACAGTGGCCCCACTCAAAAATTTGACAAGCGGACACCCCATTGTTGCAACACGTCACGGCCAAGTAAAGGCTCAGACACCTGTGCCTTATGCGGTCTGACATTAGCAACCAAGACTGACCCGTCGGAGTCCTGGGCAGAAACCCAACAAGCCAGCAGTGAATGTTCTGACAGAGAGTTACCACCCAGTCCTTCTAAGCGGCTTTGTACAGTAGGCCAAGAATCTGGCCACATACCATGAGGAAGACATGAGACATCAGCACCTGTATCCATGAGTGCAGAACACCACAGCTCACGCGGTGTGATGTTGTCGGCCACAATCCTTATACAGACCTGTACATGCGGCCTGTCCCAGCAATCTAACACCAAGGCCACTTGGGGTTCCGTGACTGTTCCATCGCCGTTGCGGAGGATGCGTTGCGGGGCTCTTGTGAGGTGGGGGGAGGCATGCCCCGCTGTCTCCCCCGAAAGCCGTTTCCCGCTTGGCAGGTCTTTGCCAGATGTCCTGTTAGTCCGCATTTCCAACAAGGCCCCGGAGGACCTCCTGACTCACGCTTCTCTGCTTTGCATTGATCTCTTTTATGCCCTTTGCGACCACAACGGTAGCAAACCACCTGTCCGGGGCTACCTTTTAGCTCCGGAGCCCTTACTGCAGCCACAACTGACTGTACCACTGAATCAGGAACCTCCCGCTGCTTTTTCAATACTGCCTCTACCATCACTCCAAGGGATGCCCCCAGAGGCACAGTTCGTAAGATCGCTTTTGTAGTTTCATTCGCCTGCTGTCTAACACACTCCAACAATACTGGTCCTTTAGCTGAATCAGGGAGATGCGCCTGCTCTATGGCTCCCTGTAACCGGTCGCAAAATTTTGGAAATTCCTCCGCTACCCCTTGCTTGATTTTCGTCCATGGCTCCTTTGGAGTCATCAGGGGTGCAACAGCTGTCAAGGCTGCACGCGCTGCCCGCGTCGACGTTGTTAATTCCCTAGCTGTAAGTTGTCCTGCCTGTTGCTGCGGCGTCAGCTGACCAGGGTCTGACCCTCGCAGACGCTGTACTGACGAATGAGGTAATGGGTTGGGCCTTTCTTGTTGGGCCTCAACTAGTGCTGCCTGCAACTTATTTGTCCAAGCTTCTTTCCAAATCAAAAAAAAGTGGGAGTCAAAATCATACTGCAAAACTGTCGCGAATCCCAGGGAGTCAGTGAACCGGAAAAAACCACATCTAAAAGAGAGCCTGTCATGGGATGTCCTAAGCCGTAATCATCCACGGCCTTCTTCACTTGTTGCAAAAGCTTGCTATCTAACGGAGACCACTCCACCCCCACACCACCTGGACCAGCTCGGACTGGGCAAACTAAAGGGGGTCCTTCAAAACGTATGCCGTCCATAACACATTCCTTTGCTACAATTTTCCAGTCTGGCAACGTGATCTTTGGTGAATCGGGAACTCCTTTCTGTTCCCCAGCTGCTTGTAGCAGCTGCCGCTGTTGCTTCACCTGCTCCTGTATCTCCTCTACTACTCGCTGCAACATCTGCAGCGGATCTGTAGCTGGGCCGGGCACAGGTATTAAAGGCATAGGCGTTGCTGTTTCACTGGCTGCTGCCGACTGCGCCTTACAGTCGGAGATAGCCTTTTGTTTTACCGCTGCGTGCGGCGGACGACAGCGGTTTCCGCCCACCAGTTGCCACGCCTCCTCTAACCGTTGAGCCGACCCCTCGATTGAGTCCGGACCACTCTCTTCCTCTTCCGCTACGCGCGTAAGAGGGGGTGTCCTGACTTTCCTTCCTCCTTCCTTTGGCCGTGCTCCGCCTCTCCCGACCTCCGGAGAGACATCCGGGGAGAAGGCGGATGTCGGCGCCATCTTAGGGTGAGCTTGTGGCGCAGTTCGCAAAACACGTCCCGGCACCCAATCCTCCGGATCATACAGGGGAACCGCTCCCTCCTCTGCCTGCTCCTTTTCCGATCCCTTCATCACCGCCCTCTCCGCCTCCTCTAGTCTCTGCCTCTCCTTCTCCCGTCTCCTTTGCTCCGCCACGGGTTCCTCTGCCTCCTGAATTAACTGTCGCTCTTTCTCCCGCTCCCCCTCTCTCGCCCGTTCACGCTCCCGTTCAAACTCCTCCCAAGGGTATCCCGGTGGTTCGGCCGGTGCTGACGGCTGCACTGGGAGCACCAGAGGCGTCTGCTCCGCTACCTCCGTCAGCCCTTCTGTCCGTGCCCCCCCATCCGCCTGCACGCCCCGCTCCGCCTGCGCGTGCATCAATCTCTTTGCTTCCTTCCATGTTAAGCCCTCCTCCCGCACTTTCCTGAAAATCGCCCTAATCCGCCCCCACGTCTTTAACTCCGGACCATGCTGCGTCGCCATAGCCCGTTCCGCTAAAGCCGCGGTGCATTTCGGCCAGCACTCAGGAGACAATATGTCCCCCGGGCGCTCTATCGCTTCCTCTTTCAGGAGCCGCTCTAGGCAAGCTTTCGCTTCTTTTTGTCCCATAGGGATTTTTACCTCTCTAGAGCACGAGTCCAACACCTTCAGGACTCCTTCCATGCCTGGCCAGGCCTTCGATTACGCCCCGCGTAATCCGCCGATGTCCAATCACGTCGGGGTCACCACTTGTAGACATTCGTCTGATCACCCCGTGGGACTCGGCACAGGGTCCACCATACCCTGGGCCACAGAGCACTGACACCAATATGAGGATGCTGCAAATGGCGTTTATTCAACTGCATCACGCCCTTATATACTGTCTGTCGGTCATCCCGCCTCCCTTAACCCTTCTCTTTCCGTACATCGCGAGATCTTCCGAGCGCCAATCCCTACAGGTTTGATACCCATGAAGCTCAATATTGGAAAACATAATAAGACCAATGGCATTATAGGGTTAGTAGATGCTCCTTTTGAGTATCAATATCGAAGTGATTATACCTCCTCTGGTAGATGGTGGCGAGATGAAACAGCCTTCTATGAGATCCCTCGGGACACGGGGTGGCCTGACTTAATAAACAAAACTTGTAAGCGATGGAGATTGGAGGTCAGTCGCGAAATTGGTGTTAGTCATAGCCCACCGTGTCCTCCAGGATTCGAAGAAGCCTATTCCAGACGATTCCCACCTTTTCCATCCTGGTGGAAAATAACAGGCTGCCCTTCCTATCACAATATATCTTGTAATCTAGTGCCCTTTTGGCCTGCTTCCCCGGAAATTACCCCTTTTGAATTACAATATAACGTAAAATGGGATTCAGCTTGGTGTGTTCACATACCTGACAGGAAGGGACAATATCCTTCAATGAATAGCGCCCACACTGCTTGGGGATGGTCAGTGAAGCACATGTTAAAAAACCAACCTCTTCACTTATTAAAGAAAGAATTTGTAGGCACACCCAACCCCAATGATGCCCATTTGCTAAACTGTACCCACATTATAGATTGTACCACAGGCGCTGGCAATCCCATTGAAACATGGATCAGTCTGGAAGTTAGAACCTTAATTCGAGATATGTGCACCTGTTGGAGATATCCTAATTTTGGATACCGAAACCAGGATAACCAATGTAATCAGATCACCAATAATGTTAATACCTGGCTAAAATGTGGAATTCCCATTAACCACTTCCCAAGACATAAGGTGGGGGAGGATAATCAAATACCTCGGGGAGACGCAGCTACTTGTCAAAATGCTTTGTATGCTGCCCCTGAAGGAACTGTCTGGGGGTGCTCAGATGGGAAAATGTACTCGCACTTAAATGTTATCGAACAGGCTGAATTGCGGTGTGGTTTGGGAATTCCTACTATGTGTCCCAGGCGAATCTTTGAATATACCACACCACCTATTCACAGGAAGAAACGAGAACTTGATGATCCAAGTAGCACCCAGAAATGGATTCAAAGCATTTTAAAACCCGATTATTATACCTGGGGACAGAAGGTATCATTAGAGCTAGAGGCATTCTTTGCACCCTCTGGGTATATTGTTCGGCACCAATGGGTGCTAGAAAACCTAACTTGGCAAGTACATGTATTAAGTAATTGGACTCGATATGCCTTTGGGGAACTAAATCTCCAGGTGCAACAGGTATCAAAAATGACATTACAGAATCGTTTAGCCTTAGACATGTTATTGTTAAAAGAACAAGGTGTGTGTGGTATGTTGAATTTGACTGAATCTGAATGTTGTATTACCATTCATAATGCCACGACTTCCATTGAAGAAGCCCAGGCAAAGATGAAGGAGATTGCCGACCAGACGAGAGAACTCTTCCATGCAATGCAACCCGCTGACTGGTTTGATGGCTGGAATCCAAACTCATGGCTACATTCCATTTTAGGATCCTTGGGACTGATGGGATGGGGAAAATGGCTTGTAAATATTGGACTTATGATATTAATTGGATTTATATGTTTAATAACAGGCCTTGCCATAGTCAGATGTATGATTAGCCGCTTACTATCCTCAGCTGTCTCTCTCTCTTCTCCTACTGTCCGCTATATCAAGATCACCACAGACGAAGATGATATGAATGAGAATCAAAGTCCAGCGAATGTTTGAGCCACGGGGTGGTGTGACGGTCTGACAAATTCAATGTCTCAAACATCCGCTAAAAGAGCTTTGGCGGACAAAACAACCTCTGTAAAAATGCTGGAGTTTTGTGAACAGGACAATGTGGACAGAGGAGAGGGCCCCATGGAGGGTGGGAACGCACTTCTCCAAAGCCCCAATTCCTTATCTTCAGTGGCCAGGAGAAGGAACACAATTTATGCCTTCCTGGAGGAAGAAGGCCCCATGGAAGTTGGGGCTGTGCTTCTATCTTAAGTGGTCATGCCAGCAGGAAAAGAGAGGCAACTCCACAATGAACACCCCTCCCCAAAGCTCACTAACCGATTCCAGTGAACCCCGGGTGTGGGAACTGCGCATGTTGAGATCATCAACTAACACACTATAAAAGAGGAGAGAACGAATGGTCAGTGCGCGCCCTCCGGAACTGGATCTCTACGCTGGCTGGACCAACGCTGGACCCAGGACTGGTGAAACCCCTCTCTTCTCTCTTTCTTTCTTTCTTTCTTTCTTTCTCTCACTCTCTCTCCCTCTTTTCCTTCTCTCTTTTCCACAGTCCCTCATCCTTTGAAACATAAACCGTTGACCAAGTCTGAGACTAAGAGTGGACCTAGCCGCCCCTGAGCTCCTCTTTGAGAAGGAGTCCAGAAAGCAAGGGGGTCTGCTCTGAACCTCGTGACTCAACGGGAGGGCTCTCCTTCTGGTACATTTCATGTTCCTTTTTCCATTTCATTTTCCTGTACTTCCCTCCTCTTCTCAAATAGCGGCTTAGTGACATGTTGCAAGGTTCATACTAACAAATTCATGTGTACTTGGACAAAGTTAGCTAGGTTGAATAAATGTTGGTTGTTGTTTGAACTCCCCTGGTGTCGTTTCACCTTAATTCTGACAAAGGAAATCCACGAACCTGAGTCGCTCCAACTTTGGGACGCGACAGGTGTAAAGGAAAGATACCCCTTCAGGGATGAAGTTACATGTCACCAAGGCAAGTGGATCACCATGGAGAGAGGTATCCAGTACCTGAGAGAATTAGCCATGCTGGAGGTGATTTACAATGATCCAGAAAATGCGCAGTCACCCACAGATCCAGATGAAGTCCAATGCACGCAACCCATGTGGCGGAAGTTTCTACGAAGTGCACCACCAACCTATGCCAACTCATTGGCAGTAATGTCCTGGAGAGAAGGCCATGTACAAACGGTGGATGAATTGGCTGTCCAACTCCGGCAATACGAAGGGAGCCTCTCTTCCTCCCTACGGACCTGTGTCTCAGCTGTAGAGGAGTTGTCCCGAGAGTTCCAGCAATTCAAAGTGGATCTGTCCTCCTCCTCACCTGTACAGGCCCACATCGCAGTTATTGGGAGTAAGCGTTCCTCTGCCCAAGAGAGAGGAGAGAGAAAGTACACACGACGGGCTAACCTGTGGTTTTACCTGCGTGACCATGTAGAGGACATGAGGAAGTGGGATGGAAAACCCACTTCAGTCTTGGATGCACGGGTACAGGAGTTGCGAGAAAAAGCAACCAGAAAAGAGAATTCTTCTTGGAAAACTGCTGCTCCAGTTTCCCGTGAGCAGTCCCCCAGGACGCAGTAGATGGGCCGATCTCATTTCTGATCCTCTTGAAGGGACTTCTGATTCACGTGTGCAAAAAGTGAGTAATGGACATTCTAACCAGGATTAGAGGGGCCCTGCCTCCAGCCACGTGGAGGAGAGGGACAACCGAGTCTACTGGACAGTGTGGATTCGATGGCCTGGCACATCAAACCCCCAGGAATATAAGGCTCTAGTGGACACTGGTGCACAATGTACCCTAATGCCATCTAGTTATAAAGGGGCAGAACCCATCTGTATCTCTGGTGTGACAGGGGGATCCCAAGAGCTAACTGTATTGGAAGCTGAAATGAGTCTAACCGGGAATGAGTGGCATAAACACCCCATTGCGACTGGCCCAGAGGCCCCGTGCATCCTTGGTATAGATTATCTCAGGAAGGGGTATTTCAAGGACCCAAAAGGGTACCGTTGGGCCTTTGGTATAGCTGCATTGGAAACGGAGGAGATTGAACAGCTGTCTACCCTGCCGGGTCTCTCCCAAGACCCTTCGGTTGTGGGGTTGCTGAAGGTTGAAGAACAACAGGTGCCAAATGCTACCACGACGGTGCACCGGCGACAATATCGCACCAACCGAGACTCCCTGATCCCAATCCATAAGCTGATTTGCCAACTGGAGAGCCAAGGAGTGATCAGCAAGACTCACTCACCCTTTAATAGTCCCATATGGCCCGTGCGGAAATCCAATGGGGAATGGCGACTAACAGTAGATTATCGTGGGCTGAATGAAGTCACGCCACCGCTGAGCGCTGCTGTGCCAGATATGTTAGAGCTTCAATATGAACTGGAATCAAAGGCAGCTAAGTGGTATGCCACAATTGACATTGCTAATGCATTTTTCTCCATTCCTTTGGCAGCGGAGTGCAGACCTCAGTTTGCTTTCACTTGGAGGGGTGTCCAGTACACCTGGAATCGACTGCCCCAGGGGTGGAAACACAGCCCCACCATTTGTCATGGACTGATCCAGGCTGCACTAGAAAAAGGTGAAGCTCCAGAGCACCTGCAATATATTGATGGCATCATCGTATGGGGCAACACGGCAGAAGAAGTTTTTGAGAAAGGGAAGAAAATAATCCAAATCCTTTTGAAGGCTGGTTTTGCCATAAAAGAAAGTAAGGTCAAGGGACCTGCGCAGGAGATCCAGTTCTTAGGAGTAAAATGGCAAGATGAGCGTCGTCAGATCCCTGTGGACGTCATCAACAAAATAGCAGCTATGTCCTCACCGACTAATAAAAAGGAAACACAGGGTTTCTTAGGTGTTGTGGGTTTTTGGAGAATGCATATTCCAAATTACAGTCAAATTGTAAGCCCTCTCTACCAAGTTACTCGGAAGAAGAACGATTTTAAATGGGGGCCTGAGCAACGACAAGCCTTTGAACAGATTAAGCAGGAGATTGTTCACGCAGTAGCTCTTGGGCCAGTCCGGACAGGACAAGATATTAAAAATATGCTCTACACTGCAGCTGGGGAGAATGGCCCTACCTGGAGCCTTTGGCAGAAAGCACCTGGGGAGACCCGTGGCCGACCTCTGGGGTTTTGGAGTCGGGGATATCGAGGATCCGAGGCTCGCTATGCTCCAACTGAAAAAGAGATACTGGCAGCATATAAAGGAGTTCAAGCCGCCTCAGAAGTGGTTGGTACTGAAACACAGCTCTTCTTAGCACCTCGACTGCCAGTGCTGGGCTGGATGTTCAAAGGGAAAGTTTCCTCTACGCATCACGCGACTGACGCCACATGGAGTAAGTGGATTGCACTGATCACACAGCGAGCTCGCATAGGAAACCCCAGTCGCCCAGGAATGTTAGAAGTGATCACGGACTGGCCAGAAGGCAAAGATTTTGGAATGTCGCCAGAGAAAGAGGTGACACGGGCCGAAGAAGCCCCGCTGTATAATAAACTGCCAGAAAATGAGAGGCAATATGCCCTGTTCACTGATGGGTCCTGTCGCATTGTGGGAAAACATCGAAGGTGGAAGGCTGCTGTATGGAGTCCTACACGACTAGTCGCAGAAACTGCTGAAGGAGAAGGTGAATCGAGTCAGTTTGCAGAGGTGAAAGCCATCCAGCTAGCGTTAGACATTGCTGAAAGAGAAAAGTGGCCAGTGCTCTATCTCTATACTGACTCGTGGATGGTGGCAAATGCCCTATGGGGGTGGCTACAGCAATGGAAGAAGGGCAATTGGCAGCGCAGAGGTAAACCCATCTGGGCTGCCGCACTGTGGCAAGATATCGCTGTTTGGATAGAGAAGCTAGTGGTAAAAGTACGTCACGTAGATTCTCATGTACCCAAGAGTCGAGCCACTGAAGAACATCAAAACAACCACCAGGCAGATCAGGCCGCCAAGATTGAAGTGTCTCAGGTGGACCTGGACTGGCAACGTAGGGGTGAGCTATTTATGGCTCAGTGGGCCCACGATACTTCAGGCCATCAGGGAAGAGATGCAACATATAGATGGGCTCGAGATCGAGGGGTGGACTTGACCATGGACACTATCGCACAGGTCATCCATGAATGTGAAACACGTGCTGCAATTAAGCAAGCCAAGCGGCAAAAACCCCTGTCGCGTGGAGGGCGATGGCTGAAATATAAACAGTGGGAGGCCTGGCAGATTGACTATATCACACTCCCACGAACACGCCAAGGCAAGTGCCATGTGCTTACAATGGTGGAAGCAACCACTGGGTGGCTGGAAACTTACCCTGTGTCCCATGCCACTGCCCAGAACACTATCCTGGGCCTTGAAGAGAAAATTTTATGGCAACACGGCACCCCAGAAAGAATCGAGTCGGACAACGGGATTCACTTCTGAAACATCCTCGTAGACACCTGGGTCAAAGAACATGGCATTGAGTGGGTGTATCACATCCCTTATCACGCACCAGCCTCCGGAAAAATTGAACGGTACAATGGACTGCTGAAAACTACATTGAGAGCAATGGGGGGTGGAACTTTCAAGCATTGGGATACACATTTAACAAAAGCCACCTGGTTAGTTAATACTAGAGGATCCGCCAATCGGGCTGGCCCCGCCCAACCAAGACTTCCACATACTGTCGAAGGGGATAAAGTCCCTGTAGTGCGCATGAGGAGTATGTTAGGAAAGACAGTCTGGGTTAGTCCTCCCTCAAGCAGAAGCAAACCCATTCAAGGGGTTGTTTTTGCTCAAGGACCTGGGTACACCTGGTGGGTGATGCAGAAGGATGGGGAAGTTCGATGTGTACCTCAGGGAGATTTGATTTTGGGAGAGAATAGCCAGTGAATTGGGCTGTATGATATTTAACTGCTAAATAACCTGCCAATGCATGTCATTGTATCTATAGTGTCTATATGCCATATCAAGGGTATTATTGTGAGAATTATCCAAATGACTACAGGATGGACTTTTGAAACTGAGCCAAGTACAACAGCGATAGAACTTGAACTGGCACCCACCAATTTCCCCAAGATCAACATCTTCGACCTGCAGACCAGGGGCATGAGTTGCACCAAATGTACTAGCCACAAGTTCCAGAGGCAGTGTACAACAACCCAACATCTCACACCATCTCTCTCTTATCCTGAAGAACTGTTACAACAGATAGAGCCCCAAAATCGATGGACACATTAGAGGGATAGCCCATAGGCTAAAGGAACACCGTGTGTGTGTGTGCGAGGTCAGGGGGTGGAGTCCATATACTTATATATAAGACAAGGAAAGTTGTAGTGGTTGATTGGAAAAAAAATGTAAGATCTGGGCATGATGTAGATGGTATAGAATAAGGGGTGGATAATGTCCTGGGTTCAGCTGGGATAGAGTTAATTTTTACAGGAACCTGGGAGGTGGGGGCATAGCTGGGGCAGCTGACCTGAACTAGCCAAGGAGCTATTCCATACCATGTGACATCCTGCCCAGTATATAAATGGGGAGCAGGCCGGGGGGTGGTCTCTGTTTTTCGGTGGGGGAAGTGGCGGAGCGTCGGGTCCCGGGTGGTGAGCAGTTGCACTGTGCATCACTCTTTTTGTATACTTTTTTTCCATTAGTGCCGTTGTTGTTGTTGTAATCTCTTTGTGTTTGTCCCAGTAAACTGCCTTTATCTCAACCCTCGAGGTTCCAGTTTCTTTTTCTTTTTTCTCTCCTCCGTCTCCTCCCCATCCCACCGGAGGGGGGCGGAGGAGTGAGCGAGCGGCTGCGTGGTCCTTTGTTACCGGCCGGGCTGAAACCACGACAAGTTCACATGAAGACAATGTCTTTTTCTCTTATCATTAGGCAATACAAGGCTTTGGTGGATCATATGGTCCTCTCCTGAATCTGGAATAAACTGTGCCACTAATAAAACCAGATGAAGGATGCTAACCGGAAAGCAGCATTAAGGAATCCAGTAATTCCTGACTTGTACTGCTGTGTAAAAAAAAGGTGTTTTCCAGAGCATATTTCACCATTGCAGAGCAAACTCATATTAAAAGCAGTGTGAAATAAAAATCTTCTCTAGCTCAAGCAATGTTCTCTACCCTTTTTACCATCTCCCCCACAAACACATGCAAACTAATGGTATTGGGGATTTGCCATTGAATATCCATTGACATAAATTTTGCTGTAAAATAGTAGTAGGAGTATTCATCTTAGCCATCACAGGGAAATTCCACTTCTACTCACTTTGGCAGGCTGTATACTTACTGAAGATATCTGCCCCCTGGAAGAACATGAGTATGGCTTTCAAGAGCTACAGTACTTGGCAGAACCCTGTTACTTGGCAAGGGCACAAAAGAAGGAAGCGACATCAATCACTATGTGCCTGTAAACTCCCAGGGTAACACTTCAAACACACAAACATCAATTCCGCTGTTTCAGACCACTCCACAGCAGGACTATGTTGTAAACAATCCTTTGTCAAAGGCAACGATTACATCACGGACTATGTACTTATGCAACACTCGTGTGGATGGACAGGCACAGGCCTCATGACAAGGCAGCTAATGAAGAGTACAAACTTCACACAAGTCATTAACGTTTGTAAAGCTCACTAGGGTTATGGGACAAAAGACAATATGCCTGTGCAAAACAGTATTAATATAAAGTTTACAAATTAATGCTTTTGCACCTGCTAGAATACAAATATTTAACAGCTGCATTTGAAACCTCTCCAATGTTATAGAAACCACTACCCAGCTGTGAGAGACTGAAAGAGTTAATGTCTCAAACATTGTGGTGGGGCAAGTTCTAACCACGAACTCCACATAACAACAAACCCTGCAGCCGATTGGCACAGAACATCAGCAACAGGAAGGGGAGGGGAGGGCATGCTGGAGGGTGCGCAGCTCCGTGTTCTGATACACTGAGCAGGGCAGCTCACCATGCATGGCCAAAGATCAAACAATGGTCACGTCTGCAGGGAAGGGGAAGTTACTCCCCAAACGACCCCCAAGCCCACCGACCCATTTCCCAAAGGTTCTGAATGCACAAACGCGCATGACACCTAATTAGCCTGACGAGCCTGAAGGAGGGGCAAGGATGGTAAAAGGACACAAACCGAAGCACCAAATGCATGCACGTCCACTGGAACTGGACCCCTAGGCTGGCTGGACCAACACTGGACCCAGAACCAGTGAAATCTTTCTCTTTTCCTTTTTCTCTCGCCCTCTTGCTCGCTCTTTCCTTTTCCTTTTCCACAATCCCTACACCTCATCCCTTTAGACACAAAACCGTTGACCAAGTCTGGGACTAGGAGTGGATCCAGCCGCCCCTAGGGTCCTCTCTGAGAAGGAGTCTAGAAAGCAAGGGGGTCCGCTCTGAACCTCCTGACTCAACGGGAGGGATCTCCTTCTTCCCCGAATTGATGTATATGGTTACCACGGGTTACACGGTTACTGAGGTAGTTCCATGCCAGTTCCTGTTTAGAGAAACCACGCCACCTACTGTTAACGCCTTCCAAGTTCAGTTTGCTTCTGCTTTGAATAAAATGTTTAACTGATCGTTTGGTGTCGTTTCACCTTAATTTAGCCCGAGGGAATTCTGAATTCACCACGACCCCTCCCTGGTCTGTCCAGGCCGGGTAGTGACACCAGCTCATCATATAGAAATACCCTGGTTTTTTTAATCTCTTTGCAATAATGTAATGAACCTGCACAAACACAATCTTTCCTGACCAATTAAGGAGACAGGTGCAACAGAGGAATCCTTTTCTTTGCATGCCACAGTATCTAACCCAGAGCCACTGCATCAAATATTGGTATTCATATCTGCAAATCATGGCTATCTACAAACAGTCTCAGTTTAGAAAGTTCAACTCTCTTCTTGGCCCTTTTGCATTCTATTATACACATGGATGAATTAGTGTAAGCATATACAAGAAAGAGTAACATTACATGACTCTAGGAATGACTGGAGTGATTTAATTTTAGAAAACCTTGTAGTGACGATCAGCTAGATCCAGCAGTTGATAGAAAAAAAATAATCACTGAACCGTTCTACTATGTATCACAATAAAATTGTATATCCTTTATAATAATACCTATGCCTATCTCATGGTGTCTACAAAGTTAACTGTAGTTATGGAAGGCTTGGAGAAAAACAATTTCTTGAGCAGGAATAGAAAACAGCAATGCAATTTTTCTTTTTTTTTTTTTTTTTTTTTTTAAATAAAAATCATAATACAACATGCCAGTACCTGAAGGCATATGGTGGCAGAACAACACATTTTTCTCTGAGCTGCATACTCCTGTCTAAGGCACAATAGCTCCAATCTGCTCATTTCCACAAGCAATGAAGATGACTTGTGTTGCTCTCCAAGAAGCATCCAAGAGTATCCACTACAGCTTAGCCACAACAAAAATATTAATAATATTTGTCTCTCTTTCCAGCTGTAGTAGTAGGGGTGTAAAAATGGTATCCATACAAAGGGCAAAGAAGTCTTTCATGCAGTGCAAATGAGAATATAAAAGGCTGTGGTAGGTTCAAGGCACAATGCTGGAAGTGCAGCAACAAAAAGGCACGGTCGCCCCACACACAGCACCTTGGTCCCTCCATGCTGAAGGTAGCCTGAAATTCATAAACTTGGGGGGGTGCGGATCAATGAACAGCTGCATACGAACAGTTTTAGTCAAGAAGTGGCATCATGGTATCTGTGACTGTCGCAACAAACCAAGGGCTCCTGGGCTGATTGCAGCCTGCAACTCATCCAGCCTGCAGACTCCACAAGAAGAGCGGGCTGGGCATGCATCAATTGCTGAAGTGGTGGCAATGTAGACATTCGTCTGATCACCCCGTGGGACTCGGCACAGGGTCCACCATACCCTGGGCCACAGAGCACTGACACCAATATGAGGATGCTGCAAATGGCGTTTATTCAACTGCGTCACGCCCTTATATACTGTCTGTCGGTCATCCCGCCTCCCTTAACCCTTCTCTTTCCGTACATCGCGAGATCTTCCGAGCGCCAATCCCTACATGGCAACCAGCTCCTACCTACCTCACTTCCTTCTTTGTCATTGCACTGGGTTGCTACATGTGCTTGTTGTGGTTTAACCCCAGCCAGCAACTAAGCACCACACAGCCTCTCACTCACTCACTCACTCATCCAGTGGGATGGGGGAGAGAATCGGGGAAAAAAAAGTAAAACTTGTGGGTTGAAATAAAAACAGTTTAATAGAACACAGAAGAAGAAACTACTAATGATAATGATGATGATAACACTAATAAAATGACAATAGTAATATTAAAAGGATTGGAATATACAAAACAAGTGATGCACAATGCAATTGCTCACCACCCGCCTACCGATGCCCAGTTAGTTCCCGAGCCACCATGCCCCCAGCCCCACTCCCTCCAGTTTATATGTTAGGCATGACATCACATGGTATGGAATACCCCGTGGGCCACTTGGGTCAGCTGCCCTGGCTGTGTCCCCTCCCAACTTCTTGTGCCCCTCCAGCCTTCTTGCTGGCTGGGCATCACAAGCTGAAAAATCCTTCACTTTAGTCTAAACACTACTTAGCAACAACTGAAAACATCAGTGTGTTATCAACATTCTTCTCATACTGAACCCAAAACATAACACTATACCAGCTACTAGGAAGAAAATTAACTCTATCCCAGCTGAAACCACGACACAACCTAATCTGGGACTTTGTTTATTGGCAGTAAGTAGAATTATTTCTCTGCAGATGTTTCTTCTAATAGCTTCTTGTATTCAGTTTGCGTGGCAAGGTTTTGGTAGCTGGGGGGGCTACAGGGGTGGCTTCTCTGAGAAACTGCTAGAAGCTTCCCCTGTGTCCGACAGAGACAATGCCAGCCAGCTCCAAGACGGACACATCACTGGCCAAGCCAATCAGCGACAGTGGTAGCACCTCTGTGATAACATATTTAAGAAGGAAAAAAAGTTGCTGCAGCATAGAAACTGCAGCCAGAGAGAGGAGTGAGACCATGTAAGAGAAACATTCCTGCAGACACCAAGGTCACTGAAGAAGAAGGGGGAGGAGGTGCTCCAGGCACCGGAGCAGAGATTCTCCTGCAGCCTGTGGTGAAGACCATGGTGAGGCAGGATGTCACAATGTACCCCATAGAGGTCCACGGTGGAGCAGATATCCACCTGCAGCCTGTGGAGGATTCCACACCGGAGCAGGTGGGTGCCTGAAGGAGGCTTTGACCCCATGGGAAGCCCGTGCTGGAGCAGGCTCCTGGCAGGACCTGTGGATCTGTGGAGAGAGGAGCCCACACTGGAGTAGGTTTGCTGGCAGGACTTGTGACCCCGTGGGGGACTCATGCTGGAGCAGTGTGTTCCTAAAGGACTGCACATCGTGGAAGGAACCCATGCTGGAGCAGTTCGTGAAGAACTGCAGCCCGTGGGAAGGATTCATGTTGGAAAAGTTCATTAAGGACTGTGTCCCATGGGAGGGACCCCATGCTGGATCACGGGAGGAGTGTGAGGAGTCTGTGGATGTTATCTACCTGGACTTCAGCAAGGCCTTTGACACTGTCTCTCATGGCATACTCCTTGAGAAGCTGGAGTCTCATGGCTTAGACAAGTGTACTCTTCGCTGGGTGAAAAACTGGCTGGATGGACGAGCCCAGAGGGTTATGGTGAATGGAGTGAAATCCACTTGGCGGCGGGTCACAAGTAGTGTTCCCCAGGGCTCGGTGTTGGGCACCGTTCTGTTTAATATCTTTATCAATGATCTAGATGAGGGGATTGAGTGCACCCTCAGCAAGTTTGCAGACGACACCAAGTTGGGAGGCAGGGTCGATCTGCTTGAGGGTAGGGAGGCTCTAGAGAGAGATCTGGACAGGCTGGATCAATGGGCCGAGGCCAATCGTATGAAGTTCAACAAGGCCAAGTGCCAGGTCCTGCACTTTGGTCACAGCAACCCCATGCAGTGCTACAGGCTTGGGGAAGAGTGGCTGGAAAGCTGCCCGGCAGAGAAAGACCTGGGGGTGCTGGTTGACAGCCGGCTGAATATGAGCCAGCAGTGTGCCCAGGTGGCCAAGAAGGCCAATGGCATCCTGGCTTGTATCAGAAAAAGCGTGGCTAGCAGGAGCAGGGAGGTGATTGTTCCTCTGTACTTGGCCCTGGTGAGGCCACACCTTGAGTACTATGTTCCGTTTTGGGCCCCTCACTACAGGAAAGACATTGAGGTGCTGGAGCGTGTTCAGAGAAGGGCAACCAAGTTGGTGAGGGGCCTGGAGCACAAGTCTTATGAGGAGCGGCTGAGGGAACTGGGGTTGTTTAGTCTGGAGAAAAGGCGGCTGAGGGGAGACCTTATAGCTCTCTGCAACTACCTGAAGGGGGGTTGTAGTGAGGTGGGTGCTGGTCTCTTCTGTCAGGTGGCTGGAGATAGAACGAGAGGAAATGGCCTCAAGTTGCGGCAAGGGAGGTTTAGGTTGGATATTAGGAAAAATTTCTTTACTGAGAGGGTTGTCAGACATTGGAATAGGCTGCCCGGGGAAGTGGTTGAGTCACCATCCCTGGAGGTATTCAAAAAGCGAGTAGACGGGGTACTCCACAACATGGTTTAGTGGGCATGGATGATGGTTGGACTCGATGATCTTGAAGGTCTTTTCCAACCTAAATGATTCTATGATTCTATGAGTCCTCCCTGAGGAAGATGAAGCGGCAGAGACAACGTGCAATGACCTGACTGTAACCCCCATTCCCCATCCCCCTGCACCGCTGGTGCGGGGGTAGGTAGAGAATCCGGGAGTGAAGCTGTGCCCGGGAAGAAGGGAGGGGTGGAGGGAAGGTGTTTTAAAATTTTATTTTTTATTGCTCATTACCCTACCCTGGTTTGACTGGCAATAAATTAAGTTAATTTTCCCTAAGCAAAGTCTGTTTTGGCCGTGACGGCAATTGGTTGAGTGATCTCTCCCTGTCCGTATCTCAACCCATCAGCCTTTTGTTATATTTTGTCTCCTCTGTCCAGTTGAGGAGGGGGATTGATAGAGTGGCTGCATGGTGCTTAGTTGCTGGCTGGGGTTAAACCATGACACTTCTCCATCACCTTAACTCCTGTTTCAGAAACCATGAACAAGTCTACATCCATTTTCAGTTTTTAAACATAAGCCATCAGCTATAGACTTAAAGAAGCCCTCCTGAAACAGATATGCTTGTCTTTCAGATGAAATTAACCTTTCAGTATGTCGTCACTGCAGCACTACATCACACTGAGTCCTCTCTTGACAACACACTGGTGCCAAGGCAAATGTTAGCTTCCCTTTATTTTATGTTTCAGAGCATTACTCAGGTTTCAGACACTCATGCTTATTGAACAGAAACAGAGATAAACTGTTACATATAGAGAATGTAATCTTTGTTTTCTCATTAGAGCTAAACGTTCAACTGGTAAACTCAGCTTCACTGGTTGCCTTGGGCTAGATAATGTAAACTGGCTGTGAATCTAGGACTTTGAAAAGTGGCTTATATAAGAACCAGTATAAATGAAAGGAATACAGTTGTAGAAGAGGGAGGGAAAAAAACCTACAAAATTAATGTTT
Source organism: Astur gentilis (assembly GCF_929443795.1). NCBI lineage: Eukaryota > Metazoa > Chordata > Aves > Accipitriformes > Accipitridae > Astur > Astur gentilis. The sequence goes on along the minus strand of NC_064918.1, from coordinate 3,274,172 downwards.
TTCTTCCTAGTCAGTGGAGATATGAATGCTGAGAAGGACTGAAAGCGATTTGGAGAAAAATCTGTATCTCTGCTCAATTCTGACAAATGAATTCCATGGAAACCATGTAGAAATTGTAAAAGAGAAAATACCACTACAGAAGTCTCCTCATAATCACGTGATACAAATAGTGAAGACATCTGAGCTGGTATTAACCTCACCTAGAATGTTTCCAGGAGAGTACAGCAATGTGTGACCACACTCTCCTAAGTGCCAGAGCAGGGTTTGCCCTGGGAGCACTTGGCAGTGCCTGAGAGCTTGGCACAGCATCATGAAAATGGTTGACGGTTGGACTTGATGATCTTAGAGGTCTTTTCCAAACTTAATGATTCTAAAACAAAGTAGTTTGCCCCTGGTCCTGAGATGGAGTGATTCCAGATTTGTTCTAGGAACTAAGACACAGGTTTTAAACTTCACGACATAATGAAAAAGTCTAATTTAAAGTGAAGATAATTTTAAGACCTCATCAAACTCCATAAATAGATTCTGTTTAATTTTGCCAGAATGATGTGTAAACCCAATTCTTTTCCTGTGAGACAGGATTGTTTCTGCTGTTTATAGCTCCCTTTTTAGCCCTCCTCTTGGCTATTATGAATTTATGTGGCTAATACTGAAGAGTACTGTCTTTTAAATTCTGTTTTACATTCTTTTGTCTTAAGTGATTTTGCAGATATTTTTGCAGAAAGACACAAAAAAGATCACTTTGGCAAGGCTTTTTGTTGCTGATATTCTTCCACTGCTAAAGAAAGAAGAAAATTATTCCCTCTAGTGCCACTGCTTTGGTATAAGGATGTGTATTATTATTCATTGAGATATACTGTGATGTGATGTTTTTAAAGCACCTCAGTAAAGGATATTGAGTTATTTATAAAATCTGCAATTAAATAAGACAACCTATTTAAGTCAGTCTGTCATAATGTTTGCGTTTTCCACTGAAAGAGAAAGAAAATAAAAATACATAGGAAAGCAAAAAATGCTTGGCATCCAGAGCAGTCTACTAATTGGGAAAAAAATAATCCACATTGTGTCTTGTCAGCAAAAATTCCTCTCTCATTCCAGCAATTCAAAGCCAAAAGGCAAGGTTAAAGACATAGATTCAGGCTGCATATATGCATCAGTCTAGATATTTGATCAGTCTGTGTGATTATAATTTATTTCTGGCATTACCTCTTGCTAAATGTTCCAATCACTTTGGGCAAACCTTATGAAGTTTCCTCTCTTTCACAATCTAGCTGTGCTGAACCTCATTGCTTGGCTTAAGAAAGCTGCTTTGGATGCCAGCTAACTCACAATATTGCTTAACTTGAAGAGTGCCAGGGAGAAGTGCTTGCAGAGGCTGATTTTTAAGAACCACTGAGCAGTCTCAGCAACCCTTGAAAGTCATGAGCATTCAACTCTTCTAAAAGGCAAGCCCGAGATACTAAGAATTGAATCTGTTCCTTCACATAATGTTTAACCATCTCAGGGCAGTAAAGAGTTTTTTCACAAAGTGGCATATATTGCATGTTCATAGAACTTCAACCATTGCAAGCTTTCCGTCTTATTCGCCCTTATTCACCCCTACAGCATTTAAGTGCAGTCTGTTTGATTTCTTTATTTCTATACCACTTAAAAAGATCTACTAAGAACAAAACATTCAGCACAGCTGAGACAAGGGGAGTCAAAGAATCTCAGTAGACACAATAAAGGGGGGTGAAAGATGATGTTTAGTGCTTATATTGTTGAAATTAGCTGAGGTAGAGACAGTCCTTGATAAGAAGAGCTGGTGCCAGGAACCAGCCAATGAGGTAAAGACAGTCCTTGATAAGAAGCAGGAGCAGGCCCCAAGAGCCAGCTAAGACTGGTCTTGCGGCTTGGGTGAATACCAAGAAATCACTGAGCCTGCACAAGGAAAGACGTTACTAGCGGTGACGAAGAGGAGTCATCTATCTTCATCTCTGCAACCACCAGGTGACCACCATAAAGAGGCCCTGCGCAGGCGCAGTTGGCCAGAACTATGTAATGACCTCTCGGAGCTAATTTTAATATGAAGCGGGGATAGGTCATGCATATGTATAGGCGTATTGTAAATATGTAATACCTGACTGTATAAACTTGAGGCGAACTGCCGAGTCGGGCGCGCACGACTTTGGTGGGACTACCCCCTGTGCCGCCCAGCGCTGAATGAACATACCTACTTTACAATCTCACTGATTGTGGAGTCTGTTTTCCGCATGTCACAGCTTTATATTTAGAACTAGCGCTGCAAACATTAAGATGGTTCTTTCTCTTCTTTCTCAAGAGTATATAATTGACATTTTATCTCTGTTTCAAACAAAACAATCTAGCACAAATATGACATCTAGCATTTTAAAAGCTATTTTTCTCTGATGCAATTCTCCATATCACCTATTTTCTCCAGTTCCAACAATAACATCAATTGTATTTTCATGTGTCCAAGTTTCCAGTAATTTAAAGAATCTGATTAAGCAAGGGGATTGGCTAATTTTTGCTCCATTTAATACATAGTTATTTAGGGTACAATTTATTCTCCTTACTTCCCCCAAAAGGAATAGATTTTTTCTTAACAGCAGGATCAGTATTTTGAGAACAGACATAAAGTGTTCTCTTTAAACTATACTTTAAGAGTTTACTTTTATACTAGAAGAGCTACAAATCTCAAAGAGATGTTTTTCTTACCATAATGAGGAATTATTGCCCAAGCCATTGCAGAAGCATAGATACCTCGAATCATCCAAAACATACAGAGCCAACTCAGATGTTCGCCTCGTTTCTCCCGAGCAAGCATTTCCAAAAAATAGAATACTGTTGGCACAGCTCCACCAATCCTAAAAGGAGATATATATTATGGATTAAGGCAGAGCATAACAGCTAGTTAAAGTTTGAACAAGCCCGTAGTTGCAGTCATTTAAAACCCAAACTACAAGCAGCTTTTCTGGCAAGAGTGGTTTTTTTTTCTCAAATTGCACCATGTATTGGAGAACTCATGAGGAAACTTTCACCACTTTGGACACAATTTTTGTCAAAGATTTCCTTGAAAACTCTATGTACAATTTGATATGGTTAGTGATTCAAGTGGATTGTCAGTGGTTGCTGGAACAGAAACCAGTACAAAGCATTGACTTTCACCATTATAAAAATCCCATAATCATGGTAGTCTACTGACAAGTATCAAAATACATTTCTTTTAACTGAAAATATTAGTAATTTTCCCAAAGAATAGTAGTCTGAAGGTTAGTTTAACTTGATTTTACAAAACTTAGTCTAATTCAAATTATGTATCATTTTCAGTACTAGCTTCCAGATTATTTTTTACTGTCTTTACTTCTTCACTACCAATGCAAGCTGTCGAATGTTCCACAACAGAACAAGGCCTTGTGGGTTTTATTTTTCCTGTGAAGAAAATATCTGTGAAGCTTGAAGAGATATTCTCACATACCAGATTACATACTTTAAAGCAGTATCTTGTATGGTTTGAATTTTTAACTAAACTTTAAAGATAAATGCATATTTATGCTGTCATCTCAATGACTGCCAAACTGGTAGCAAAATGAAGGAACCTTAAAACAGATTAAAACAAATATTTAAAAGGAAAACATGAATACAAAAATGGTATTTCAGTCCTAAGAAAATTCAGTGCCATAGCAATATGGTTTATTTTAAGACATCTTCAAGTACAGTGATGAAATACTGGATTGAGCTTGTTTAGGGGTCTGCTGTTTTGTCACTTCCTTCTAGACAGCTCTTCATGAAATACTGCCACTCAACTATTAGCTTTACAATTAATGTTTCCCATAGTTGAGACTCCTAGCTCTTATACTCTCTGCCAGTTCTGCAAAGGTTCATGCATTCATGAATTGTTGTTAGGTATACAGCTAACAATAGCTGTATCTCATTTCTGCTCATGGGTGAAAACACTAAAAGGCTTTGCTAGTGAATTACCCTGTCACAGGCAATGGGGGTGGATTGTCATCGGAGGTTCTCCTGGAAGCCCAGGGTGAGGAACAGTGGAAGGGGCATGGCCAAGGGTGGAATCACAGCTCATTTTTCTATGATGGGGAAGCCCTGCTATCTCAGTGGTGCTATGAACTGGGGTGTCTCTAGTTCCCAAAGTATAAGCAGATTATAGCTAGGATTTCTTACCCTCCAGGGCTCAGGCACAGCATTGAATTGCATTCCCACAACATTCCCCGAATACAATACTCGTGGATCTAATTAAGTTCTTTTTCTAATGTTGAAAATTCACTAGCAGAATCAGAAACAAGGTCTTCTTCTTTCCTGCCTAAGCTGGAAAGTGCTGATGAGGAGTTATAGGTGCCCACTTCCAAGAAGCCCTAAATTAACACATTGCTCATGGTATGCAGGACAGTATCATTCATGCAATAGCACCCTACCTAAAGGTGTGTGGTCTTGGGAGTCTGGGGAGATCCCTGCTGACTGGAAGCTAGCCAATGTTATTCCAATTTACAAGGGTGTGAGGGAAGACCCAGGGAACTACAGACCTGTTAGTCTAACCTCATTTCCTGGAAAAATTATGGAGAAGATCATACTGGGTGCTACTGAAAGGCATTTAAAGAATAATGCAATCATCAGGCACAGGCAACATAAGTTCACAAAGGGAAAGTCCTGTTTAACTAATTTGATGTCCTTCTATGATAAGGTCACCTGCCTAGTGGGTGAAGGGAAGGTGGTGGATGTGGTTTTTCTGGATTTTAGTAAGGCTTTTGATACTGTCCCTCACAACATCCTTCTGGACAAGTTGTCCAACTCTGAGATGAGCAGGTAGGCAGTGCGCTGGTTGAAGAACTGTCTGAAAGGATTGTAGTGAATGGGGCTACATCTGGCTGGTGACTGGTCGCCAGCAGCGTTCCTCATGGTTCATTTCTAGGGCCAGTCCTGTTCAATATATTTATCAATGATCTGGATGCAGGAGTTGAATGCACCATTAGCAAGTTTGCTGATGATACCAAACTGGGAGGTGCTGTTGACACTCTCGAGGGACAATAGGCCTTGCAGAGGGATCTAGATAGATTGAAGCATTGGGCAATTGTCAATGGCATGAAATTTAACAAGAAGAAATGCCAGATTCTGCACCTGGGATGAAGTAATGCCAGGCACAAGTATAAATTGGGAGAGGAGTGGCTGGAGAGCAGCCCTGCAGAAAGGGATCTGGGGCTGCTGGTCAACAGCAGGCTCAATATGAGTCAGCAGTGTGCCCTGGCAGCCGAGAGGGCAAACCACATCCTGGGGTGCATCAAACACAGTATAACAAGCTGGTCAAGAGAGGTGATTATCCCACTGTATTTAGCGTTGGTGTGGCCTCACCTTGAGTACTGTGTGCAGTTCTGGGCCTCACAAGTTAAGAAGGATGTGAAGGTCCTTGAATGTGTCCAGAGGATGACCCATGCCTGTCAGTGTTTAAGAGGCATTTAAACAATGCCCTTAGTAGTATCCTTTAACTTTTGGTCATCCCTGAAGTGGTCAGGCAGTTGGACTAGGTGATCGTTGTAGGTCCCTTCCAACTGAACTATTCTATTCTATTCCACAATTATAAAAGCAGCCTGTTGGTCTAGATCTGAAGTCCCTGAAGGCAGCTGCTTGTGTAGGCTAACTACCTTGTGCTGTGTCCACATGGTCCATATCTCTGCTGGAACAATTTAAAAGTTGTTATGCATACAGACCACTTGCATGCCCTTCCTGTCTTGGCCATTAAGAGAAGGGGGATCTACAAAACTGTGAGAGTTTCTTGCCACTATACATAATGTACAAAAGTAGTGGTAAAAGTCAGCTTGGGTGGATTTGCACAGGTAATCACCTCAAAACTGCTAGTTACAAGAAACTTCATTCACAGTTTTGGATTTTAGCTAACTGTTGATTCCTCACAAGAGTGTGATGGATTTGAGCAAGATCTAAATGATAAGTTTAGTGCTACTACATTGACACCAGTACTTGTTGTTAGATCCCAGTAATGTAGAAGGAGTACTGCAGGTAGCTTTAAAGATATTTTCTGAGGGAGGGTTAAGAAAGCTGTCTGAAGGTGAGTCTCAGTTTAAATGAAGTATAGTCTAAAGTCTTTTGGAAAAGAAACACTCACTATATGATAGTACATCTTGAGAGACTTATTTACGGAGGCAATGGTCAGGGAAAAGGTTCTTAATAGCTTTTGTTGCATAAGTTAACCTCATCTAATCTGTATTTCTGAATATTTCTGTGGGTTTGGAGAAGAAATTTGGCCAAACTGGCAGTTTTGACAAATTAAAAGAAATCTCTGGAGTCAGGACAGAATGTTTTGTCTGTAAATTCGGACATATTTATTTAACCTTTTTTACTTTGCTCATGAAAAAGAATCAATTTCATCTGGGAGCAAACATATGAGGTTGTCTGAAGAATTTCTGAACTGCAGTTGGTCTCACTTATATATATACGTTTATTTCAGCTAGGTTTTTACTACATGAAAACTTTGATTACTTTTAGAAGTAACATTTGGGCTGGATAAGCATTATAGATTTTCCCAAATTGTACCATCCTTGGTTATTTCAAGGCAACCAAAATTAAATTTGCTGGGGTAATACAAATATATGGTGCACTTTTAAGCACTTTATTCTAAATTGAGTTGATGTACTTCTTAGAAAAACTGCATCTAAAAGGATCTAAAAGTATGAAAAACAGTAAACTAATCACTTAGATGAAATAAATACAAATTTTTTTTTGTAATAGAGGTGTCGTGGTTTAACCCCAGCCAGCAACTAAGTACTACACAGCCGCTCACTCACTCCCCCCCATCCAGTGGGATGGGGGAGGAAATCGGGAAAAAAAGTAAAATTCCTGGGTTGAGATAAGAACGGTTTAATAGAACAGAAGAGAAGAAACTAATAATGATAATGATAACACTAATAAAATGACAACAGTAGTAATGAAAGGATTGGAATGTACAAATGATGCGCAGGGCAATTGCTCACCACCCGCCGACTGACACCCCGCCAGTCCCCGAGCAGCGATTCCCTGCCCCCCCACTTCCAAGTTCCTAAACTAGATGGGACGTCACATGGTATGGAATACACCATTGGCCAGTTTGGGTCAGGTGCCTTGGTTGTGTCCTGTGCCAACTTCTTGTGCCCTGGCTGGCCATGAGAAGCTGAAAAATCCTTGACTATAGTCTAAACAATACTGAGCACAACTGAAAACATCAGTGTTATCAACATTCTTCGCATGCTGAACTCAAAACATAGCACTGTACCAGCTACTAGGAAGACAGTTAGCTCTATCCCAGCTGAAACCAGGACAAGAGGTTAGATAAAATTCTCTAGTTGAGATGAATACTTCACAGTGGCAGTGTTGATGAAGTGGGTTGACCCTGGTTGGGCACCAGGTGCCCACCAAAGCCGCTCTATCACTCCCCCTCCTCAGCTGGACAGGGGAGAGAAAATATAACAAAAAGGCTCATGGGTCGAGATAAGGACAGGGAGAGATCACTCACCAATTACCGTCACTGGCAAAACAGACTCAGCTTGGGGAAATTAGTTTCATTTATTACCAATCAAATCAGTGTAGGATAATGAGAAATAAAACCAAAACACGTTCCCCCTCACCCCACCCTTCTTCCCAGGCTTAACTTTACTCCCCATTTTCTCTACCTCCTCCCTCCAAGTGGCACAGGGGGACGGGGAATGGAGGTTATGGTCAGTTCATCACGCATTGTCTCTGCCACATCATCCTCCTCAGGGGCAGGATTCTTCACACTCTTCCCCTGCTCCAGCATGGGGTCCCTCCCATGGGAGACAGTCCTCCACAAACTTCTCCAGCGTGGGTCCTTCCCACGGGCTGCAGTTCTTCACGAACTGCTCCAGCATGGGTCCCTTCCACAGGATGCAGTCCTTCAGGAGCACACTGCTCCAGCATGGGTCCTCCACGGGGTCACAAGTCCTGCCAGAAAACCTGCTCCAGTCTGGGCTCCTCTCTCCACAGATCCGCAGGTCCTGCCAGGAACCTGCTCCAGCACGGGCTTCCCACAGGGTCACAGCCTCCTTCGGGCACATCCGATGTGGTGTCCTCCACAGGCTGCAGGTGGATATCTGCTCCACCATGGACCTCCATGGGCTGTAGGGGGACAGCCTGCCTCACCATGGACTTCCCCAGGGGCTGCAGGGGAATCTCTGCTCCGGCGCCTGGAGCACCTCCTCCCCCTCCTTCTTCACTGACCTTGGTGTCTGCAGGGTTGTTTCTCTCACATATTCTCACTCCCCTCTCTGGCTGCAGTTTTCTGTTGCGCAGCAACTTTTTCCCCTTCTTAAATATGTTATCACAGAGGCGCTACCACTGTCGCTGATTGGCTTGGCCTTGGCCAGCGGCGGGTCCATTTTGGAGCCAGCTGTCATTGGCTCTGTCGGACACAGGGGAAGCTTCCAGCAGCTTCTCACAGAAGGCACCCCTATATCCCCCCGCTACCAAAACCTTGCCACGCAAACCCAATACATGCGCTTAAGATTCTCAACATGGATGTATTTTTATGCTTTCCAAAGATGCCAGCAGAAAACAGTATAAAATAAACAAAGAGAAACAGCAAGATTTGGTAGTGAGGGCTCTGCGCTGAGGTTTCAGTTCCCGGTCTCCTCAGCTTTGGTGCTGGCCGAGGTGAGGAGATGCTGCTTTCTGTCTCTCTCTGTTCTTCTCTTGCTGTTTGAGTCCGTATTATCTTGTTCCCTTTCTAGTAGAGGGGCTATTTGTTCTGGGGCATTGAGAGTTTTGGCCCCCATGCTAACTGTTTCCTGAAGGTAGTATTATCATATAATGAAAAAGTGAGGAATCACAGCTAAAGAGATCAAGGTAAGGCTTTTAGGTTGTTTTTTTTTTCTTCCCACAGGAACCTTACATATTTCAATCTGATATAAGCATCTGATTCTTTCATGATCTCTGGAAATTCTAGACTCTGTAAGAAAGTCATGAAGGTTTATAAAAGGAAAGCAATATAACGGTCTGTTTATTTAATATATTGTATTTGTATTTTGTCCTATGAGGAGTGGCTAAGGGCTCCGGGTTTGTGTGGTTTGGAGAAAAGGAGGCTGAGACCTCATTGAGAAATGAGACCTCATTGCTCTCTACAGCTTCCTGAGGAGGGGAAGTGGAGAGGGAGGTGCTGAGCTCTTCTCCCTGGTATCCAGTGACAGGATGCGTGGGAATGGTTCAAAGCTGTGCCAGGGGAGGTTCAGACTTGACATTAGGAAGCATTTCTTTACCGAGAGGGTGGTCAAACACTGGAACAAGCTTCCTAGAGAGGTGGTCGATGCCCCATGCCTGTCAGTGTTTAGGAGGCATTTGGACAGTGCTCTTAATAACATGCTTTAACTTTTGGTCATCCCTGAAGTGGTCAGGCAGTTGGACTAGATGATTGTTGTAGGTCCCTTCCAACTGAACTCAACTCTTCTCTTCTCTTCTCTTCTCTTCTCTTCTCTTCTCTTCTCTTCTCTTCTCTTCTCTCCCTTGTTCTCTTTGATAATTACATTTCAAACACTGTGACTGCCTCTCTGTAGGCAAAAATCCCCCCCCTCTCCCTGGATAGATATGATAGATTATACCTGGGGATCATTAGTACTTGATTTATGAGTGCAAATAATATTTGTGCTGGAAGTATCTGACTAAAGTTTGAATTCAGGACCTCTGACCCCATGGTTCATAGTATGTACAGAAAACCTCCATGTATTCAACTGACCAGGGTTGTTTAATTGACTGGGGTTAGATTAGAAGATAATTCTTAGAATGCACATCAGGTCAAATTATTAGATCACATAAATTGGACTTGTGACCCTGTGGGGGACCCACGCTGGAGCAGTGTGCTCCTGAAGGACTGCACGCTGTGGATGGGACCCATGCTGAAGCAGTTTGTGAAGAACTGCAGCCCGTGAGAAGGAGTCATGTTGGAAAAGTTTGTGGAGGACTGTCTCCTGTGGGAGGGACCCCACGCTGGAGCAGGGGAAGAGTGTGAGGAGTCCTGCCCCTGAGGAGGAAGGGAGCGGCAGAGACAACGTGCGATGAACTGACCGTAACCCCCATTCCCCATCCCCCTGCGCCGCTGGTGGGGGGGTAGGTAGAGAATCCGGGAGTGAAGCTGTGCCCAGGAATAAGGGAGGGGTGGAGGGAAGGTGTTTTGAGATTTGGTTTTATTTCTCATTACCCTACTCTGGTTGATTGGCAATAAATTAGGTTAATTTTCCCCAAGTGGAGTCTGTTTTGCCCATGATGGTAGTTGGTTGAGTGATCTCTCCCTGTCCTTATCTTGACCCACGAGCCCTTTGTCGTATTTCCTCTCTCCTGTCCAGCTGAGCAGGGGGAGTGATAGAGCGGCTTTGGTGGGCACCTGGTGTCCAGCCAGGGTCAGCCCACCACAACTGAACATGCTTCCCAATCCAGGACGTACATCTATTACAAGTAAAGCTACAGGCACTGCAAGTTACTGGAAAAGCTACTGCTACAGGTGAGAAGGAGACCCTGCAGGCAAGTTTGGCATGACAAATGCATATTTTGCCATATGCCCCACGAGGGACAATCTGGGTGAAAGCCAAGTGTCACAAACCTGCCGGCCAAAAGGCAAACCTTTGTGGCACAATGGTCCAGTAGTGCCCTCACAAACTGGGCACGCTAAGCAGGAATACAACAAGCTTCTGGACTTTGACAGGATCATGAAAGAATCATGAAAGAGTGAAAGTGTCATGCAACATGATAAAAAAAATTGTTTTCTCAGAACAATGGTCCATTAACCAGCCATAGAGGTACAGGAACAGAAAAATACCTTTGTAGTGAAGACAGCTTGTAACTAGTGTCAGGACCTTGATGAAAATACAAAAACTATGGGGAGACAAAACATAGCACCTGGAACCAATTATGGCCTATGAAATGAAAAACATGTAGAGAAGCTGGATGGGATTTTTTTTGTCTTTCTAAGTTTGGGTTTGTTTTTTTTTTTTAAGAAGTAGAACAGTTGCCATTTCCTTTTAACCTCTTTTAGAGTCATATCTGACAATTTGGGGACAGACTGAGGAGATTCTTCTAGCAAGAGGACTCCTCACATCTCCTTCCTCTCTCCCCTTGCCCTTCTATCCCCCTTCCTAAATCAGTTTTAGTGCTATGGCAATTTCTTTTTGGTATGACTGTCTAGCCCTACCTGACTTCAGACCAGTTCAAGGGGTTGCTAAAACTGCAAACATCACACAACAGTGTTAGTGTACTATAGCTACATAAACTACAGCCAACAAACCATACAAGCAATGGGCTTCATGTGCACGGCTTTACAACACAGCATATTGTGCTCTTGGCAGCTCCTGCCTGTTCAGCATCCTAAAGACTGATAGTGGCCTGAAATGGAATTGTAATTTGGAAGTTCGATCTGAATCAAGCAATTATCAGAAATGCTAAACTAACTGCTCTATAGAACAGAGCTCTTGATTATCCAAGGGTGCAGTAAAGGTAGAAGTTTTCTCATAGTAGTTTACTTGTGTATCTCAATCTCAGCTCATGTAAGTTTAAAATAATAAACTTAATCAACCATTACCAATATCTTAAACTTTTCCAACAACTGAGAAGTTATTTAAATTAAAAGAAAAGTAAAGCAATACACAGGGCCACAAACACCATTCTTCTGAAAAGAGCAATAATGTTTGGCATGCTCTAGGAACCCATTTTAAATTTGACAGTCTTGACTGCAGTGGTATTATAAACAACATTATGCACACAAAGACATTAGAAAATTTACAAATATTACTGAAATCTTACAGTACACCTGTGAGAAGGGTATTATTTTGCTGACTGAACAAGTAATACATAGAGAAGCTGAGGCATAAAGAAGTTAAGCAAGTTGATCAAGTTCACAAAGTAAGTCGGTTGCAAAATAAGAACAGAACTCAATCTTACAATTTGCAGTCTGTGTCTTTCCCCTAAAATAATTATTCTTTCCCTTCAGGTTGTTATTTAGGAGTGTAGTAGCTACCTTGTTTAGTTCTCTTGCCCCTGACACAGACTATATTCCTACATTAAATAATGCACTTTTCCAAACAGGAAAGTTTTATTAACACACAGAATTGTAGAAATGAACAAAACCAGAGGAGCTTACCCAAATCCAGAAAACAAGCGACAGAAGAGGAAGAAGCCATAGCCCTGGACAAATGATGAAAGGAAGGCAAAGAATCCATTGACAGACATGCATGTCAGGAGCGACTGTCTCCTTCCCACCTTGTCTGCCAAGCCTCCCCAGAGGAACGCCCCCACCATCATCCCAAGGTACACTATGCTACCTGCAATACACAAAAAAGATGTTGCTTTGTGAGCTACGTAACTGACCACACCAAAAATAGTCACATGCACTCAAGTGATTTGCTTTCAGGGATCTTCTGTGTTTACAAAATAGCATAGAGATTATTTTCTCCTTTCTCAGTTAGTAGAAATTGTATGCATAGCTTTGGAAATGTAGCTAGGGAGAACAGATTTCCTATTGTGTCTGTCATCTGTTAGCAGACACGTTGAAGCTTAATATACTTATTAAATGAGGTGCCTCTAGCTAAAACAATTGAAATACAGGCAAATAAGACTGAATGGGAGAAAGAATGCCACCATTTCCTCAGTAATAAACTCCATTCATGTTAAATACTGCAAAAATTAAAACTTCCCCTACAGAAACAAATTGTCTGAACATCTCTAGAATATGAGCAGTCCTGGGATTAATCACTGGGAGTAAGATCTGCTAAGTCTAAAGAAAGCTGATTATGAAACAACAGACACTTTCCATTTGAGATCTACAGAATCAAAGATGTCCAGGTTAATTGTTTTTTTTTCCTCCCTTCTGCTTCAGTGTAATGCTTTATTTTAAAAGGTATTGTCCTGTATACAAAGAAAAGCACTGGAACAGTTTTGTTTGCAAAGAATTTTGAACAGGTACATCACAGTTTATCTGAATATATTAAAATGAGATGGGGAAAAATTATTTTTGGGTGGTTTTTATTTTTTATTTTTTTTTAAAGCTAATGATTTTAGTTAAGTACTTTCCCACAGAAAGGTAAGTTGAAATATTTAACACTCTGAGCATTCACATCTTATCATATTGTACATTATTTCCTTTCCAGGGACAAACCCTCTGTGGGACACTTGGCAAAGATGCACAACATATTGAGCAGCCTGTCAGAAGCAGGACAGACCCAAACAGATCTGCATTTTGTTTGATATGTGTATTATTTCTTCTTCTACCTGCTTTCTTATTGAGCTTCCCAGATTGGGTTTTATCTATCTAGCAGTTGTGACCATCTTGTAAGTCTACTACAGAGCAGGATTTAAATATAGAGTAGCTGGAAGCAGTTAAAATATTAGCAAGCCTTGTCCCGTGTCTCTTTTCGATCAGCCACAAGTACTGACAAATTCCCCAGCAACTCTGCTGGGCTTCAGTTGCTGTTGTGTAAAATTCTGGCCTCCAAAAGAATCACCTCTGCCCTGCAGAAGGTAGTTGGAAGGGAAAGCAGCTGAAAAAATAATTAAATGCTTGGGCTTGGTTAACTGAATATTAACATAGAGGTCACTCATCAGTATTTCCATGCTTGGAATTCCATATGTTAACATCTGAAGCGCAGACATCTGCAGGGTCTCATGTACTACAAAAATGTCCCTGTTCCCCCTCATGTTTTGTAGTTTCCACTGTGCTGCCTCCTTATGAGGCATCATTTTAAAACATTTGATATAACACACATCGTGTTAAACGTATATTAGCAAGATGCAGAGTTATATCTTGGTTAGGTGAGTATGCTGTTTCTATTGCATTTATCACAATTAAACACCTGTGTGTACTTTCACATTGGATGCCTCAGTGATATACAAATGTTGGACCACAATCCCCAAAGGCTTTCTTACATTTAAGTTTTGGGTTTTTTTTAATAAAAACAATGTTATTTATATTTCAAATATTGAATAGAAAACAACAGTATGAACATGATCAGTATCCATCAGTTGTTTGTAAATTCAAGGTCCCTACAGAGTAACCACCATCTATCTGATGTTGTCTCTGACCAAATTTCTATCTTTTGTATTTTTTTCATTCTCTGCATGATTCAGACAACTTCTGAAACCAGAGAGCAGTGCTTCTGTCAGATACAATGTAACACCCCCCCCCCCCATATATATATATACACACACACACACACACCCCCCTTGTATACAGAAGCAGTAACTAGAGCAGGTTATTCTTGTTGGTCCATTACTATCTCAACTTCCTTATTGAAAAGAAAGCAGCATATAACAATCTCTGGTTCAAATAATGAATTCCACATGCTCAGTTATCTGGACCAAAAGAATATCTGTCAATCCTCAACCTGGGCAATCTGAAGTAGAGGAAAACAGCTATCATCTCCTTTGCCACTGATTGTGACCAATACCAGCAAATCAATCTTTTCTGCAGCTGCCTTTTTAGCCAACAGAAAATAAGAACAGGATATTTCTAGACGGTCTTCTCCTTGAGTCCCTAAAGACAGGATGACAGATCCATTGTTGCTCATTACAGGAGCATTAATTATCTCTTTACCTAAGTAAGACCAACAAGCTCCTTAAGAACAACAGTTAAATGTCTTCTCAAAACACCTTCTGTCAATGGACATTTTCTAGCTATTACTGGGATCTTAGTCTTTCATCAAAGGATATCGATGAGAATGTAGGTAAATCCAGAATTTGCAGAAGTCCTAAGATATCTTTGTTCTCTTTCCTCTTAGCCCAGGAAGGATACAGACACTACAATATTCTCTTTGGTTTAGAGGTGTTCAGCAACAGATCTTTATCAGATAGCTCCTTCATTCTGATCAGAAATTTTTATTCCAATACTTGGGATTTTCCTGAGAGCGTGCACACACACACACACACACAGATCTCTTAAATTTTCTGGTCCTAAAGACACAAAGCTTGGTGAGTGGCTTGGCATATTCACTCAGCCCAAGATCTCTCCTGTGGGCAAGGTTACTGTACCATGCTTCAGGTAGACCAGTACTCACAAGCAGTTTGAAAACTCCGTCCAGCACAGCTGGTGCTTACTTGTCAATATTAGTTGAAAGATCTCAGCAAAAATAGTTCAATAGCTGCATTGCCAGCAGATTGATTTCAAAAAGGCAACTAAAATGGTTAATTTTTACTCTTAAAGCAAAATTCTTTACTACTGTATATGACATACATAAATGTTGGGCTTTCCCAGTCATCACTCTAATATTAGAAATACTCACAGAAGGCCAGTCAAATATTTTGGCATTTCTTTATATAGATACCTCTGAAATATTTTATGCAACTAATATTAATTTTACCAAGTAGCTACTTTCCTTGTGATGCACAGAAATATCAAAACACTCTGAACAATGAAAGAAAAAAGTTTCCAAGTCTTGAGACTTTAAAACCATTAACCTTTCTTTTTGATTGAAAGTCCTTTGGTCATCGTACTGTGCTTTGGCCTCTCTTATACCCATATAATTCTCCTGAAGAGCATTCAAAAGATAGCTGCTAAAATAATATTCTCCTCCTATCAATAAACTGCTATAAATAAGCCGCTCTCTGAGCTCCACCATTAGCTCACTTTCCTATCATATTAACTTTGAATTTTTTCCTAAATGCCTTGCAGATCCTCCACAATCCCTCTCCCCCACCAAAGATCTGTATCCCTTCCACCTTGAACCTACTGCAGCTACCAATGATACCTGTTTCAGTGTATTTTCTTGTCTGTCTTCTTTTTCATATTTTTTGTCCCTCTTTATACAGAACATACCTCTTGCCCTCAGCCCATAAAGGTAGTCCCCTTCCTCTCAACTTTCAAATCATTCCTTAAGACCTTCCCCCCCCCCCCAAGCAATATTCACAATAAGCCATAAAAGCGACAAATGGTGGAGAACTCTAACTATGAACAGTTGAAATAGCCGAACAACCACCTAACCTTGCATTTGCACCTAACCAATGATGTCAGATTATCATTTTACCCTTCATCATCCCTTCCTTTCCAACCTTTGTAGCTCGTTTATCATGTCATGCCACTGGTCAGAACATAAATCTCATGGGGAAAATGCTGCAATTATTTTTTTTTAAACCTTTCATAAAATTGCATATTGCATTTTGCATACTGCAAAATACTTTGCATTTTGCATAATTTTAAATATGTAAAAATTAAATATCCTGCTGTTGGTCAGACCTTGTTCCCTTTTCTCATTACCTTTAAACTATGGTCATTGAAACAGTAACTGTATGGGTATACATATACTTGCATATATTTTAATCTAGTGTGTAGTCCTGAAGGTGGTACTCCCTTTTTGAGAAGATACTACTGATCACAAAACTGGCTGCTTTCCTTTTCCTTTTTGGTACACCCTACATGTGCCTCTAAAGAAGTTAGCTCATATAGCACAAGGCACACACTGATTTCACATCCAGCATGATCCCAGAAACATTTAAAAAAAAGTTAAAGTTTATTTTAAAATACCAAGACTACTAATGATGTCTGTAACATAAGTCTTTGATTTCCCCCAGGAAGTAACATGCAATCTCAAACTTTGTCATTTGTTGGAAAGTCGCTGAGAAGAGGCAAGTGACAGCTAAGAAGAAACTCATGCCATGCTAAAATGAATATTCTCTTCTATTGCTCTTTTACCAAGTGTGCTGGTTTTGGCTGGAATAGAGTTAATTTTCTTCATAGTAGCTAGTATGGGGCTATGTTTTGGATTTGTGCTGGAAACAGCGTTGATAATACAGGGATGTTTTAGTTACTGCTGAGCAGTGCTTACACAGCGTCAAGGCCTTTTCTGCTTCTGTCACCACCCCACCAGCGAGGAGGCTGGGGGTGCACAAGAAGTTGGGAGGGGACACAGCTGGGACAGCTGACCCCAACCGACCAAAGGGATATTCCAGACCATATGACATCATGCTCAGTATATAAAGCTGGGGGAAGGAGAAGGAAGGGGGGACGTTCGGAGTGATGGCGTTTGTCTTCCCAAGCAACCGTTTCGCGTGATGGAGCCCTGCTTTCCTGGAGATGGCTGAACACCTGCCTGCCGATGGGAATTAGTGAATGAATTCCTTGTTTTGCTTTGCTTGCGTGCACGGCTTTTTCTTTACCTATTAAACTGTCTTTACCTCAGCCCATGAGTTTTCTCACTTTTACCCTTCTGATTCTCTCCCCCATCCCCCTATGAGGGAGGTGAGTGAGCGTCTGCGTGGTGCTTAGTTGCTGGCTGGGGTTAAACCACGACACCAAGTTTTAACAACCTGTATCTTCTTTCCACAGCAGAAATTCTACATACTTCAATGATTTTTCCCATTGTACAGATGTACAAAATACATGATTACATCCTCTTCAGATGAGAGGAGCCAAGTTTGGAATTGGTTTACACCATGCACACACTTTGACTACCAGGTGGCTAGATTGTAAGGTTTAGCTGTTGCTAGCAACCTGAAAGATGCTGTGTGCACATCCTTTTAGAAACAAAGCAGCCAACCAAGAAATCCCTCAGTGTCCAAACACTAGTTATAGGCAGTTTAAGCAATGGGATAAGAATACATGTATGATCCATCACTGAGGTTCAGTTAAACAGTATTTTACTCCTTTTGCTGCCATAACTTCATTACTTGTGACTGGCTGTTGCAATTCATATCTTGATATCTAAATGATAGCCTAACCATTCTGAAAAATCAGTTTGTAAGTATACACTTCATTGGGTGAAAAGAAAGCAATAAAATTAAAGACGGACTTCCTTGCAACAGAGAGACTCAGGCTATGGGACTAACTGATGGTCCTTTTTTATTTTAACACACCTATTATAAAGTAGGTATAAAACTAGTCTGAAGTTGTTTTTTCCTGTTGTGTTGTTTAGGCCGTTTGTCTGAGTGAGGAACGCATTTCATAGAACTGGAAAACGTACTCTCATTAAAAAAATTACTTTAAAAACAAGATTAAAAGATTATTTATATTTTGGAAAATGAGATTATAAATGCAGACCTAAGACAGCTCCAGCAGGAGAAAAACTCCTTTCATAAGAATATACTGTACTTTAATCAGTGTTTTATTTATTTGTACTGGGATCTTCCTATAGGTTATTGTTTAGAATCTAACAATTAGTAGTGAAGAACTCCAATGCCTATAAGCATCATAATGAGTAATAATATCCAGATTTATCTTTGTTTTAAGCCTGATAAACAGTATATTCAGAGTTTAAAGATGATAATCTTTTACAACTATACTTAATTGTTATCTGTCATTAGTTTCTTTGATCAGAAAAGACTTTGAAAAGAATCGCGACCCATGCAACAACTAACTTCAGTCAAACGTAATGTCTAATTAAATTGTTCATAATAGGAGGTAATTAAAGCAAACACTTTTCCATTAAGAAGACAAATATAAGAAAACTGTAATAACTCCAGAATTGGCAGAACTACGTTTTCTAAAGCCATTGTCTTTGGATGTCTAAAACCATCTGTGTAGTCAGAATATTAGATCTTCAGTTCTTATTTGTTATATTATGCCATTCACCTCCTCAGAGGTACTAACACTCAAACATTCTTACATAAACAACTGCCACAAATGACTATTCCTACATAACAACCATTTCTTCTTTTCTCTAAACAGTGCTTGAAGTGGTGGAACAACAAATGGTATATTTATGGAATGGTAAATTTTTAAGGTGTAGATCTAAATGGTTAAAGGAGTAAAACATTAATTGTTCAGCCATCTGAAAAAGATGATAGGTACTGCTTTCCAACAAATGTGTGAGCCAGCAACCATATTAATTAAAATTAAAATTTTGCATGAGTCTTTGCAAGTTCAAGACTTCTCTAGCCATAGATTTCCTTTATCCAAATGCTAGCTGTTTCCCACAGCAATCATTTTGTCTTAAATTCAGATGTTAAATGATTGCTTTTACCTAATAATATGCAATATATGCAAATCCCCAAATGCCACAGCATATCAGGCTCTTTTTCTATTACTACTCTTCAGACTATCCACTCCTCCTGCATTCCCTTTCAGGACAGCTGCAGACAGATTTCAATGTGCAATTTCATACTCTCTAGTGCAGATGCTTAATTACACATTTGTTTTGAAGCTTTTTGCTCTTC
The DNA here is from genome assembly GCF_929443795.1 of Astur gentilis. Taxonomy (NCBI): domain Eukaryota; kingdom Metazoa; phylum Chordata; class Aves; order Accipitriformes; family Accipitridae; genus Astur; species Astur gentilis. The sequence goes on along the minus strand of NC_064918.1, from coordinate 3,255,035 downwards.
TACTTAATATATATTTACAAACAGTCAAGTTTTTCTTACTATTACATTATTAGAATTACTTTTAGCAATGATGGTGGTAATAGGGTTTATCTGTTTGAATACATGAAAGGTATAAAGCAGTTTTAAAATGAACGCTGAAGCTCTTCAGTCTCAATATAAAAGTTTGTATAGTGTCTATCACACTGCAGTGATTCTTGGACCTTCAAGTGTGACTTGCAGCTGAGTAACCTGTATGCTTAGTTCTCTAATAGTAATAATTCCTAAGAGGCAAGTCTTTGCATGACAGATCATTTAGCTTTTGCATATTTTTTAGCTGCTTAGTGCACAAGACATTCTGGATATCCTTCACAGTCATTAAAAAAGGACAACTTTATCTCCATAATAACTAAAGAAAGATATAAAGTCACACTCATTGAGAGGAAGGAAGATACTGAATCCCAGTGAGATCAGTGAAAAAAAGACAACCTCATCTCCTGTTCTGAAACATTCTGAGCAATACAGAAATGTTAATGTTTTCATGAAGGGAAGAAAACTAAAAAGCATTGTTTCAATCCAAATCAATTTTAAAAAATGTTTATTAATTTCTAAAAGTCTATTTCCCTAGTATTTACATAGGTAAATAACTCAGGGAAATGCTCTGATGTAAAGGTTACCAAAAATACATAGTATATAATTCATAGCTCAAATCAATCAAATAAAAACAATGCAACAAATAGTCCCTCTACTCCATCAACAGAAAGAAGAAAACAAGCACAGACTACCTCCTTATACCCTTTTCAAACATACCTACAAAACATCTGATGACATTCAATCTGATACCAATCCAGAAACTTCACATAAATAGAAATCAAGTGAACGTATCTGGTTCTCAGGCAAAATGATCCTGTTCTCAGACAATACTGATGAACTGCAATATTTGATAGAGGAACTCAACCATGAAAGTCAGGAAAATGGGACTGAAAGCAAAGCTGAGCAAAAGCAAGGTCACATTCAGTTGACCAGCGTACATGGGAAAATGAAAGAGAAAGTAACTCAACAGTTCTATGTGTAAAGCTTTAAGATAATGTGGGTCTTTCTTTAAGATAATAGGGGAAAAAGCATGATCAGCAACACAGACAACTCAAACAACACAGGTTTGTAATAGTATGACAGGTATAATATGATTATTGATTTAGTCAAAGGAAAACTCGTCAGGTAGCCAAGTACTGTGCCTCTAAAGAGAAGCCTCACAAATACTAAACAAAGATAGAGCCGAGAAAAAGTACAAAATATTAAATGGAAATTTAAAAAAACAAACCCCACTTTTTTTCCATATTTTTAACCTTTCAAAAGGATCAAGTCCAAATTTTCCAGAGAACTGAATTCAAAAAGGGATGTAGAAGCCCACTAAGGAACCTCCAAAATAGTTGGAAGACAACTGAAACTAAGTGAATGGGACTTAAGGCATACTCAGAAAGTAGAAAGCACATAATGCAAGACAAAATTTGACAACACAATTTTAGATCAACAAAATTTTAGATCAACAAATACCTACAATATATTTGTCTTGATTTATCATTGAGACCAAAGTGAAAATGGTCTCACAGCATGGCTACCCAAACTCATCACCCAGCTGTGCTCTTACAAAGGTCAAAGTTGAGCCAGGAAGACAATTTCTTTTCCTGGGAGGAAAGAAGTGAGAACAGTTCTGTCCCCTCCATGAAATTAAAAAAAAAAAGCAGTTTGTTCAGGAAAACAACTTGCATGTATTCCCAAATCATTAATCTACTCCAGTGTATGCCCATTCTAGGGGAAATTCCAGACATGAAAACCCATAGCTGGAGAGGTTTGACCAAAGCTTTTCCAGTGCTATATCAGAAATACCACTCACATGAAAGTCAAAGGGTCCCAAAACAATCATTTGCACAGATTTTGTTCAGGTACTAGTTAATTTATTTTTTTTTTTTTTGCTTCCTCTGGCATGCTTGTGTTAAGTTTATGTGTCTAATATGTCTACTTTTGATTTGTTTCCTGTAGCTCAAGTGTGAGCTTTACAGCCTGAGGTGTTTGTGGTATAACGCTCACTTTAATTCCAAGAGGGGAAAAAATGGCATTTTGCCTCCATGTTTTCTCTCATTGGGCTTATGAGACTAATTCTGTTTTATGTAGTAAGTGCAGAACAAGATGATTTAGCTCTGGACATTTACATTACCTGTCAATTTAGACAAACAAAATATTTTGTTGCTTTAAGAGTATGTATGCTACTAAATCTCCTTACAGTTCCAGGGGCATTCACCTTATAAGATATCTAAAATGTACACAAGCAGGTAAGCTGATACATATTTTTTTAAAATAATGAAATAATATTCTGTCTTAACAGATGAGTTTCCTGTGTACTCAGATATTATTTTAATTAAAACACTGTAATAACAAAGGGAATAACTACTACTGCTTTTCCTCAGATACAAATTAGATAAATTAATAAATGCATAGAAGCAGCTCAGTAACTGCAGAGATCGTGACAGGTAATAGATTACTTTCTAGAAAGGGGAATTTTCTTCACAGATGTATTTTCTGATAAGGCAGCAAAATAAAGAATATGTGTCGTGGTTTAACCCCAGCCAGCAACTAAGCACCACGCAGCCGCTCACTCACTCCCCCCCATCCAGTGGGATGGGGGAGAAAATTGGGAAAAAAGAAGTAAAACTCCTGGGTTGAGATAAGAACAGTTTAATAGAACAGAAAAGAAGAAACTAATAATGATAATGATAACACTAATAAAATGACAACAGTAGTAATAAAAGGATTGGAATGTACAAATGATGCGCAGGGCAATTGCTCACCACCCGCTGACCGACACCCAGCTAGTCCCCGAGCGGCGATTTTCTGCCCCCACTTCCCAGTTCCTATACTAGATGGGACGTCACATGGTATGGAATACACCGTTGGCCAGTTTGGGTCGGGTGCCCTGGTTGTGTCCTGTGCCAACTTCTTGTGCCCTGGCTGGGCATGAGAAGCTGAAAAATCCTTGACTATAGTCTAAACACTACTGAGCACCAACTGAAAACATCAGTGTTATCAACATTCTTCGCATACCGAACTCAAAACATAGCACTGTACCAGCTACTAGGAAGACAGTTAACTCTATCCCAGCTGAAACCAGGACAGTATCCACCCCTTATTCTATACCACTGACATCATGCTCAGTTCCCATACCTTTAATTACATCCTGATCAATCATCACCACCTTTCCATCCCTTTGAGACATATGAACAATTAGAGAGATATATATATATGTATACACACACAGAGATATCATTCCTTTAGTTCATGAGTTACGTTTTTAAAACATTTGTTGAGTTCATTTAGTTTCCGACTCTGGGCTCCATCTGTCATACCACTCTGTCTGGGCAGGAGGGATGGAGCAAAGTCCTCTCAGTCGGTAGAGCAGAATTGGGCTTCAGTGCGGCGTGACGAGCAGATGACATTTGACGCAGCAGGAAGATGGTGTGCACCGTTGGATTGTTGCATGCTGAAGTCAGTTCTGGTTCCATCACTACTGCGCTTTGCTCAGTTTTATCACAGTTCTTTCTTGCTTGATCCAAGTGATTCTTACTATAGTACTATGGATATAGCATATAACAATTATAGTAATGATAACATACAGTAGCAGGGTTATACAGCAACTAACATCATACAGTTTAATTCTGGCTATTCTCACCTAAAATCAAATCCCCTTGAGGCACACATTGGACTTCTCCATCTTTTCGCATCACCCACCAAGTGCACCCAGGCCCTTGAGCAAAAGCAATCCCACGAATGTGTTTACCTTTGCCTGAGGCTGGGTAACCCAGACTGTCTTCCCTAACATATTTTTTATGTGGATTACAGGGACTTTATCCCCTTCTACAGTATGTAAAAGTTCTGACCTGGCAGGGCCACCCCGATTTGCAGATCCTCTGGTGTTGACTAACCAGGTGGCTTTTGCTAGATGTGTATCACAATGTTTGAAAGTTCCGCCCCCCATTGCTTTCAATGTAGCCTTTAACAGTCCATTGTATCAATCAATTTTCCCAGAGGCTGGTGCATGATAGGGGATATGATACACCCACTCAATGCCATGCTCTTTGGCCCAGGTGTCTATGAGGTTGTTTTGGAAATGAGTCCCGTTGTCTGACTCGATTCTTTCTGGGGTGCCATGTCGCCACAAGACCTGCTTCTCAAGGCCCAGGATAGTGTTCCGGGCAGTGGCATGGGACACAGGATATGTTTCCAGCCATCCGGTGGTTGCTTCCACCATTGTCAGCACATAGCGCTTGCCTTGGCGAGTTTGTGGGAGTGTGATATAGTCAATCTGCCAGGCTTCCCCAAATTTATATTTCAGCCATCGCCCTCCATACCACAGGGGCTTTAAACGCTTGGCTTGCTTAATTGCAGCACACGTTTCACATTCATGGATGACCTGCGCGATAGTGTCCATGGTCAGGTCCACCCCTCGATCATGAGCCCATCTATATGTTGCATCTCTTCCCTGATGGCCTGAAGTATCATGGGCCCACCGAGCCATAAATAGCTCACCCTTATGTTGCCAGACCAGAGCCCCCTGATCCATTTCAATCTTGGCAGCCTGATCCACCTGTTAGTTGTTTCGATGTTCTTCAGTGGCCCGACCCTTGGATACGTGAGCATCTACATGACGTACTTTTACAACCAGATTCTCTAGCCGGGACACAGTATCTTGTCACAGTGCGGCAGCCCAGATGGGTTTTCCTCTGCGCTGCCAGTTGCTCTGCTTCCATTGCTGTAGCCACCCCCACAGGGCATTTGCCACCATCCATGAGTCAGTATAGAGATAGAGCACTGGCCACTTTTCTCTTTCAGCAATATCTAATGCTAACTGGATGGCTTTCACCTCTGCAAAGTGACTCGATTCACCTTCTCCCTCAGCAGTTTCTGCAAATTGTCGTGTAGGACTCCATACGGCAGCTTTCCACCTCCGATGCTTTCCCACAATGCGACAGGACCCATCAGTGAACAGGGCATATTGCCTCTCATTTTCTGGCAGTTTATTATACAGCGGGGTTTCATCAGCACGTGCCACCTCCTCCTCTGGCGACATTCCAAAATCTTTGCCTTCTGGCCAGTCCGTGATCACTTCCAAAATTCCTGAGCGACTGGGGTTTCCTATGCGAGCTCGCTGTGTGATCAGTGCAATCCACTTACTCCACGTGGTGTCAGTCGCGTGATGTGTAGAGGAAACTTTCCCTTTGAACATCCAGCCCAGCACTGGCAGTCGGGGTGCTAAGAAGAGCTGTGTTTCAGTACCAACCACTTCTGAGGCGGCTCGAACTCCTTCATATGCTGCCAAGATCTCTTTTTCAGTTGGAGTATAGCGAGCCTCGGATCCTCGATATCCTCGACTCCAGAACCCCAGGGGTCGGCCTCGGGTTTCCCCAGGTGCTTTCTGCCAGAGGCTCCAGGTAGGGCCATTCTCCCCAGCTGCAGTGTAGAGCACATTTTTAATATCTTGTCCTGTCCGGACTGGTCCAAGGGCTACGGCATGAACAATCTCCCATTTAATTCGTTCAAAGGCTTGTTGTTCTTCAGGATGCCATTTAAAATCATTCTTCTTCCGGGTCACTTGATAGAGAGGGCTTACAATCAGACTGTCATTTGGAATATGCATTCTCCAAAACCCCACGACACCTAAGAAGGACTGTGTGTCCTTTTTATTAGTTGGTGGAGACATAGCTGCTATTTTGTTAATCATGTCCATTGGGATCTGACGATGTCCATCTTGCCATTTTATTCCCAATAACTGGCTCTCCTCTGCAGGTCCCTTGACCTTACTTTCTTTCATGGCAAAACCGGCTTTCAGAAGGATTTGGATTATTTTCTTCCCTTTCTCAAAGACTTCTTCTGCCGTGTTGCCCCATACGATGATGTCATCAATGTATTGCAGGTGTTCCGGAGCTTCATCTTTTTCCAGTGCAGTCTGGATTAGTCCATGGCAAATGGTGAGGCTGTGTTTCCACCCCTGGGGCAATCTATTCCAAGTGTACTGGACACCCCTCCAAGTAAAGGCAAATTGTGGACGACACTCTGCTGCCAGAGGGATTGAGAAAAACGCATTAGCAATGTCAGTTGTGGCGTAGCACTTGGCTGCCTTTGACTCTAGCTCGTATTGAAGTTCTAGCATATCTGGAACGGCAGCACTCAGCAGTGGCGTAACTTCATTCAGGCCGCGATAGTCAACTGTTAATGTCCACTCCCCATTAGACTTCCCCACTGGCCATATGGGACTATGAAAGGGTGAGCGAGCTTTGCTGATCACTCCTTGGGTCTCCAGTTGGCGAATCAATTTGTGGATGGGAATCAGAGAGTCTCGGTTGGTGCGATATTGCCGCCCGTGCACCGTCGTGGTAGCAATTGGCACTTGTTGTTCTTCAACCTTCAGCAACCCCACAATCAAAGGGTCTTGGGAGAGACCAGGCAGGGTAGACAGCTGTTCAGTGCCCTCCGTCGCCAAGGCAGCTATACCGAAAGCCCATTGATACCCCTTCGGGTCCTTAAAATATACCCTCCTGAGATAGTCTATGCCAAGGATACACGGAGCCTCTGGACCAGTCACAATGGGGTGTTTCTGCCATTCATTTCCAGTTAGGCTTACTTCAGCTTCCAATACAGTTAACTCTTGAGATCCCCATGTCACACCAGAAATACAAATGGGTTCTGTCCCTTTATAACTTGATGGCATTAGAGTGCACTGTGCACCGGTGTCTACTAGAACCTTATACTCCTGTGGGTCTGACGTGCCAGGCCATCGAATCCACACAGTCCAATAGACCCGGTTATCCCTTTCCTCCACCTGGCTGGAGGCCCCTCTCATTCTCGTCAGAGTATTCAGTATTCACTTCTCGTAAAATTGGCTCAGAAGTCCCTTCAACAGGATCGGAAACAAAATCAGCCCTACTACTCTGTTTGGAAACTGGAGCGGCATTTTTCCTGGTAGAATCCCCTTTTCTGGTGGTTTTTCCTCGCAGTTCACGTACCTGTGCATTTAGGACCGAGGTAGGTTTTCGGTCCATTTCCTCATGTCCTCTCCCTGATCACATAGGTAAAACCACAGGGCACCTCGCGGTGTGTACCTTCTATATTCTCTCTCTTGGGCAGAAGACCGCTCACTCCTAATAGCTGAGACATTGGTCCTTACAAGTGTGGAGTAGGACATATCCTATTCGAATTGCTGGAAATCCTCGGACAGCTTCTCCACAGCTGAAATGCAGTCTTGTAGGGAGAAGGAGAGATTTTCTTCATGTTGACGCAGTTGGCGAGCCACTTCCTCCACTGTTGGTGCCTATTCATCCTTCCAGGCCATTATTGCCAATGCGTTGGCATAGGACGATGGTGTGCTCCGTACAAACTTCCGCCACATGGGTCGTGTGCATTGGACTTTGTCTGGATCTTTGGGTAATTGTTGGTTGTCCGGGTCATGATGAATCGTCTCTAGCACAGCTAATTCCCTCAGATATTGGATACTTTTTTCCATGGTGGTCCACTTGCGTGATTGACATATAACATCTTCCTTAAAGGGGTACCTTTCCTTCACACTTGACAGGAGTCACCTCCAGAGGCTGATAGCTTGTGTCCCTCTTCCAATTGCCTTGTCAATGCCACCTTCCCTGGCAAGCGATCCCAGCTGCTTGGCTTCCCTACCTTCCAATTCCAAGCTCTTAGCTCCATTGTCCCAGCATCGGAGGAGCCAGGTGATAATATGATCACCTATACAGTGGCCAAAATCTTTGCGCATATCCCGCAGCTCACTCAAGGATAAGGGACCGGGTTATTACCTCTGGTTCTGCCTCTTCCTCCGGTTCCCGTGATGACCCTGGTTCACTTTCATCCTTCGCTAAGCGAACTGATTTTTTTGTATATTTCTTTTTCTGTACGGGGGCAACTGATACTGGTGCAGGTTGGTCCTCTGATTCAGTTGCAGTATCGCTCGTCGGGTTCTGGATAACCGCAGTGTCTGTCGCCGAGGTTTGGGTAGCAGCAGTGCTCGTCGTTGGGGCTGGAGGGACCGCAGTGCCTGTTGTTGAGGTTTGGGTAGCCCGAGTTCTCGTCGCCGGGGCTGGAGGGGTCATGGTGCCTGTCGCCCGGTCTGGGTGCCTGCAATGCTCCATGACGGGCCTGGAGGGGCCGCAGCGCCCGTTGCTGAGGTTTGGGTGGCTGCGGTGCTCATTGTTTTGTTGTTAGGTCTAGAGACTTTCTCTTCCCCTTGAGGCTACTGAGTGGTGTCAAACAGGGCTCGATAGGCATGGGTCAGGCCCCAGCACGTTGCAGTGATTTGTATCTCTCTGGAGCTGCCGGGGTGACAGCATATCTTTGCCAAATATTTTACTAGTTCTTCTGGATCCTGCACTTGTTCAGGGGTGAATTTCCAAAACACTGGAGGTGCCCACTTTTCTAGGTACTTGCCCATACTACCCCACACACCCTGCCACTCATAATTATCCAGCCTTGGGGCACATCTCTGGGTGATCTTCTTAAATAGCTGTTTAACCTTAAACGAGAGCTGAACCACATTCAGAAGCATGCTAATTCCTAGCAGTAGGGCTAGGACCGTGCTAGTCCCAACACACCAGGAATATTCAAATTTTTCAAAATTCTCAAACACCATTGTAACTGGACTGAAGGAGAAAGGAGAGGGGAAGAAAGGTACCCCACCCATAGACTGTTTTTCCATGGAGGAAAGGTAAATGTTATCATTATTAATAGTTTCCCACAGATGGCTCCCGAATTATAAAGGTGACAATGCTAAGTGCAAATACTGGATTAATCCCACAGCCGATGACTTTTTCATACCATAAACCAGTGTTATACCATACATCAAAGCGAAAACCTTAATCCACCTCCCACGGATGATAAGCAGTAGAAGAGGAACTACATACAGCAAGCGAGGTGATACATAACAGAGCTTTAAAAACCAGAGCAACAACTCTAAGAACACATAAATCAACATAATGAACGCTTAGAACAAATTTGTTTTAACAAGCTCTGGTCAGGTTTGTCGTTATCTCAACCCTTCATGCCCCACGTTGGGCGCCAAAAATGGACTGTTGTGGTTTAACCCCAGCCAGCAACTAAGCACCATGCAGCCGCTCACTCACTCCCCCCCATCCAGTGGGATGGGGGAGAAAATCAGGAAAAAAGAAGTAAAACTCCTGGGTTGAGATAAGAACGGTTTAATAGAACAGAAAAGAAGAAACTAATAGTGATAATGATAACACTAATAAAATGACAACAGTAGTAATAAAAGGATTGGAATGTACAAATGATGCGCAGGGCAATAGCTCACCACCCGCCGACCGACACCCAGCTAGTCCCTGAGCCGCGATTTTCTGCCCCCACTTCCCAGTTCCTATACTAGATGGGACGTCACATGGTATGGAATACACCGTTGGCCAGTTTGGGTCGGGTGCCCTGGTTGTGTCCTGTGCCAACTTCTTGTGCCCTGGCTGGGCATGAGAAGCTGAAAAATCCTTGACTATAGTCTAAACACTACTGAGCACCAACTGAAAACATCAGTGTTATCAACATTCTTCGCATACCGAACTCAAAACATAGCACTGTACCAGCTACTAGGAAGACATTTAACTCTATCCCAGCTGAAACCAGGAAAATATGGTAAACCAGTACCTTTGCAGTACATTGTCATCATCACTTCTGACTTAAGAAAGTTATCATGTCAATAATTAAGTCTTTAAAAAAGTGCAATTTACTACCAAATGCTAGCATCATTTTTATTTACTCCGTAAGAGATTTCTCAAATCAGAGTTATTCCATTTTCTTCATTAGAATCATTTACAAACTGAATACTGGTAGTGATTATTGCAGCAAATGGCAGCACACTGCTATTTTGTACTGCTATTGCTTGGCTAGCTAAATCAACAATGCATTATAGAGAAAAAAAGACCAAAGTGCTGCTTCCTTGATACAACACAATTGATCAGCGTTCAAATTTAGCAACATGGGGCTGTAAGAACCAGCCAATATGTGATATTTGTCTTCCCATATAAACAATATTTTTAAAAGACTGTTGTTATCAATATCCAATATATAGAGCACAGACTTTATCAAAACCCCAGGCATTCCCAGGTGATGATGTGAAGCTGTTGACAGATTCCCTAGGTGCTATCACTGAACACATTTTCACGCTGTCTTCTCCTTTGATCCATCAGTTCCTTCTGGCATTAGAGACAAAATCCTAACAGACAAGCTTCGGATAAAACACACCTAGTTACACTGTCCTAATACCCCTAATTCCTGTTTTCTTCCACTGCAACTGCGGAGGTTCCTCTGGATTTTTCTCCTTTCAGATTTAGATGCTAAATTCAATGTGCTCTTTGCCCAGCTCTGAATTAACTCTGTCATGCTAGAAATTGCTGTGACTTTGCAATTTGAAATGCACTTCCATGGCAATCCTGAGAATCAGAATGGTTATAAATGCTGCATATGATTGAACAGTGCACAGCACTTACTGTACAATGTGCTGGGGTTAATTAAATTTCAAAGAAAAAAATATATTTCGCTAAAGCTTTAAATTGCCCACACAGTCATCAACATCAATCATTTCATATCAAAACTGTTCATTTTGGCTACATGTTTTATTGTCTGAATGTTAATTTCCTATTTGCCTAGTCCTGCTTTTGACTCAAAACAGAGCAGTCCACTAACTTTTAATTCATGCTGAATTAAAACAAAAAGCCCAAAGTATCTACATCTACATTAATAGTAGCTGCATCTAATTCGGCAAATCAAAGCAGGTGATACTAAGAACTAATTAATAAAACTATGCTCCTAATGAAGGCATCTGTACAATATTAAAGCTAACAGTTGGTTATTTCTTCAGTGTTTAATCAGCCATTAACGCTCCTTACCGCAACTATATTCCAGTACTGTGCAAACTTCTTTCCTTGCAAATGGGAGGAAATGACTTTTTTATTTTCCTTCATCTATACAGCGGCTGTTACCACCTTTGTTCCAATGAAGTGAAAGGGTGGGGGAAGAGAAACGATGCTAAAAAAAGAAAAAACAAACCCAAAGATGTTCCACTGGCTTCAGAAAAAGACATTGATTTAGGCCTAAACTCATCAGGAATGGGTTAACAAAATTAATAAGGATCTCACCCACACACCTCCCACAGCGTCTGACAAGAGACCTGGTCTTCCTCACCTAGCACACACCAGCACACGAGTGAAAAAGGAAACTCGCTTTGGTAATGGTCCCACTTCTTTCTGCTTTCCCATTTAGAGTCAATGAAATAGATTAACTAATCCAACATCAGAATGAGGAATAATGGATCAGAATAATCTTCTGTAGAGTGCCAACACACTTGCAGGTGCTGGTGATGCTAAACAGGCTTTTTAATTATGCGTTTACAATAGTGCCAGGAGGCACTGTTATAAAGTCTAAATGGAAAATTGTTTAGATGACTGTGTCTGTCGGTTCATGATCTCCATTTAACAAGATTTGCTAGGGGCAACTTCAGAACCATCCTTGAAAAATCACTCTGAATTCTAGTGGATAAGGAAAATATTTGTGTGCTGTGAAAATGAGGTTTGACAAATGCCAGACAAAAGCAATACACAGAACAGAGAGTGCCACATCACATGGGTTATATTCATCCATACTCCCTCAACTTCATATGAGGCTCTCCACTGCTAACCAGTATATAGCAAATAATTTCAGTCCAGCTAACGTGACATGAAGAAATTTGCAAACTGGCCATGTTTGCCTATCCTTGAGAATGTAGACTTTTAATACTATGGATGTAAAGCCAGTGTCACTTTACACCATTTTCTTAATTTTCCTAGTTTACATTACTCTCCCAACTTTCTATCATCCTGAAAAAGCTCAGATAAAAATGTCTGTCTGCCTTAATAAACTGGTTTCTGAGTCCTTGAAGACACTTTGCCCATCACACATTTATCCTAACAAAAGCTTACTTGTTAAGAAAAGCTAGAAGAACTTGACATATGTAATGTGTCATCAAAAACTCTTGGTTTTGTTTCCACTAGGCTGGAACAAAAACTCATAGATGTTGGGTAAAAGGGTCGTTGGTTTAAGATAGCCAGGGAACAATTCCATGAATGTTTTACAGTTAATGTTAGGGAAGAGAACAGTTTATTGTCTTTGCCATCTAGAAATCTGAGTAGTAAGTAGAGTTGGCTTGGGTGTAAAATCTGAGATTCTTTAATAACAAAAATTATAGACAGAACTTCCCTAAATTGCTCACAGTTCCAGACACGTAATAAATCTGCAAGTAATTCCCCCTGGATTCCTGTGGACTGTTAGTTTGTTCTAGTATGTGAAACTGCAAAAACTTACATTTATATCATCCCCTCCTAGCAAGCCTTCCCATTCTGTATAGGGCAGACAGTGTTGAAAAATGGATAAGATTAAATGAAAAAAACCCCAACTTTTATAATTGTTGGAAAATAATAGTGTCCTGGACGAAGAGTTGACAGTCACTATAGATATTGTTCAACAGGTATTTGCATGAATAGTTTAAAAAATTTAGATATGTCATAGAATCATAGAATAGTTTGGGTTGGAAGGCACCTTGAAAGGTCATCTAGTCCAACCCCCCTGCAATGAGCAGGGACATCTTCAACTAGATCAGGTTGCTCAGAGCCCCATCCAGCCTGACCTTGAATGTTTCCAGGGAGGGGGCATCTACCACCTCTCTGGGCAACCTCTTCCAGTGTTTCACCACCCTCACAGTAAAGAATTTCTTCCTTATATCTAGTCTGAATCTACCCTCTTTTAGTTTAAAACCATTACCCCTTGCCGTATCACTACACTCCCTGTTAAAGAGTCCCTCCCCATCTTTCCTGTAGGCCCCCTTTAAGTACTGGAAGGCCGCTATAAGGTCTCCCTGGAGCCTTCTCTTCTCCAGACTGAACAACCCCACCTCTCTCAGCCTTTCCTCATAGGAGAGGTGTTCCATCCCTCTGATCATTTTTGTGGCCCTCCTCTGGACCCACTCCAACAGCTCCGTGTCTTTCCTGTGCTGTGGACTCCAGAGATGGATGCAAGACTCCAGGTGGGGTCTCACCAGAGCAGAGCAGAGCAGAGGGGCAGAATCACTTCCCTCGACCTGCTGGCCATGCTTCTATTGATGCAGCCCAGGATACGGTTGGCTTTCTGGGCTGCGAGCTCACATTGCTGGTTCACGTCCAGCTTTTCATCCACCAGTACCCCCAAGTCCTTCTCCGCAGGGCTGCTCTCAATCCCTTCATCCCTCAGCCTGTATTGATACCGGGGGTTGCCCCAACCCAGGTGCAGGACCTTGCACTTGGCCTTGTTGAACCTCATGAGGTTCACATGGGCCCACTTCTTGAGATTGTCCAGGTCCCTCTGGATGGCATCCCGTCCCTCAGGCGTGTCAACTGCACCACTCAGCTTGGTGTCATCTGCAAATTTGCTGAGGGTGCACTCGATCCCACTGTCTATGTCATTGATGAAGATATTAAACAGTACTGGTCTCAATATGGACCCCTGAGGGACACCATTCATCACTAATCTCCATCCGGACATTGAGCCATTGACCAGTACTCTCTGGATGCGACCATCCAGCCAATTCCTCATCCACCGAACAGTCCACCCATCAAATCCATATCTCTCAAATTTAGAGAGAAGGACGTTGTGGGGGACCGTGTCAAAGGCCTTACAGAAGTCCAGATAGATGACATCCATAGCTCTTCCCTTGTCCACTGATCTAGTCACTCCATCATAGAAGGCCACTACGTTGGTCAGGCAAGAGTTGCCCTTGGTGAAGCCATGCTGGCTGTCTCGAATCACCTCCCTGTCCTCCATGTGCCTTAGCATAGCTTCTAGGAGGATCTGTTCCATGATCTTCCCAGGCACAGAGGTGAGGCTGACAGGTCGGTAGTTCCCAGGGTCCTCCTTTCTACCCTTTTGAGAAATGGCTGCAATGTTTCCCTTTTTCCAGTCGCCGGGGACTTCACCTGACTGCCATGACTTTTCCAATATCATGGGGAGTGGCTTGGCAACTACATCAGCCAGTTCCCTCAGGACTCTGGGATGCATCTCGTCAGGTCCCATAGACTTATGTATGTTCAGGTTCCTCAGGTGGTCATGAACCTGATCTTCTCTTACAGTGGGAGGGGCTTTGCTCCCCCAGTCCCCATCTTGCAGTCCATCCACTCGAGAGGTGTGGGAAGAGAGGTTGCCAGTAAAGACTGAGGCAAAGAAGTTGTTGAGCACCTCAGTCTTCTCCTCGTCCGTTGTTAAGTTTGCCAGTTGTGTTCATCGGCAGGGGTACACTTTCTTTGACCTTCCTTTTCTGGCTGACGTACCTGTAGGAGCCCTTCTTATTATTCTTTGCATCCCTTGCCAAGTTGTGCTCCAGCCACACCTTGGCCTTCCTGACTGCACCCTTACACAACTGGGCACGGGAAAATTATGTAGCCATATACTACAGTCAGATCCCCTCTTAGACCTCTTTTCTCCAAGCTAAATGAGCCCAGTTCCTTTAGCTTCTTCTTATATGCCATGTATTCCAGCCCTCTAACCACCTTAGTGGTCCTTTACTGGACTTGCCTTAATTTGTTCATCTCTTCTACCAGGTGGCTCCACAACAGGACAGAGAATCTTACATGTGGCCTCACTAATGTTGAGAAAGGAAAATAATCACTTCCCTCTACTTACTGACCACACTTGCTAATGCATCTCAGAATGCATTTAGCCTTCATTGCTGCAAGGCACTGCTGACCGACCCATGTTCAACTTGTTTCTAGGAGCTCTAGATCCTCTTCTGCAGAGCTATTTTTCTACCTAGCAGATCAGTGCCTAGCCTGTGATTTGAGTCATTCTGTCCCATGTGAAGGACTTGTATTTGTCATTGATTAAGTTTCATAGAAGGCATTTGTTGGTGAATATAAAAAAAAAGTTCCTGCAAAAGATCAGTGCAAAAAACAGACAATGAAATTAAGTAGCAAAGATCTGGCAAGCCAGTACTTTTTTAAACTATGGGGGAAAAATTTTCAATAATCATCTGGTATTCTTAGCAGAGTTTATAAGCACTTTACATCAATTACTAAGCCTCTGGGGAGCACTCCCTCCCGTGTAAGAGGATAGACTGTGTAGATTAGAACTATGTTAGATTACATTTAGTAGGTTTTAAGACAGAGTAGATGTAGAAAGCATTGCATCGAACCAGCTAACATGCAAATTAGAGACGAAGACAACCGGCCTGGCTGAACAGGGAGCTTTTGCTAGGAGTCAGGAAAAAAAGGACAGTTTATCATCTCTGGAAGAAAGGGCAGGCAACTCAGGAGGAGTACAGGGATCTTGTTAGGTCATGCAGAGAGGAAATTAGGCAAAAGCTCAGCTAGAACTCAATCTGGCCACTATTGTAAGGGACGACAAAAAATGTTTTTACAAATATATTAACAGTAAAAAGAATCCCAAGGAGAATATCTATCCTTTAATGGATACAGAGGGGAACATTGCCACCAGAAATGAAGAAAAGGCTGAGGTAATTAATGCCTTCTTTGCCTCAGTCTTTAATAGAGAGACCAGTTACCCTCAGGGTACTCTGCCCCCTTGTCGGAGAATGCAACAAGTCTACGGAATTCCTGACAGTTCGAGAACAGCGCGACCTTGAGCAGCTTGTAGTGTATCCTTGAGAGTCTGGAAAGATCCGAGAAGACCAGTACAAAAACAAGATAGTGATAAGAAGAACCGTCCTGACAAACTCTCCAATCATGAATTGTTAGTTACTAACTAAGCCAATCATATACTAACACATACTCTGAAGAAGGGGATAAAAAGATGTGTTAGAACAATAAAGTAGCCATTTTGCATGATCTATTACTTGTCGTGTCCGTCTCTACCGCAAGAAATGGTGACCCCAACGCATCTGAGCGAAGAGATCATCTAACGGCGATACATCTAGCACTAGCGAGAAGTATACCAGCAGCGACGAGAGCTGTGAAAGAGCATACCGGCAGCGAGAAAAGCTGCGGAGACAGAGCCCGGTGAAGCTGAGAGCAGTGGAATCTGCCTGGTGCGGACCAGAGCCTAGACACATAATAAGGTGAGCCACCAGGGACTAAACTGTTATAATGGGGCAGCAATTAACTAAGGAAGAGGAGACGATTTTGTCTACCTGGAAAGCCCTATTAAAAAGAAAAGGGCTTAAAACCTCAGAACAAAACCTGAGAAGGATTTTATTGTGGTGTAAGACCCAAGGCTTTCCAGCCACAACACTTACTGCGTTTAGTGTGGGTGCATGGCAATCTGTGGCCTTGAAAATGTTTGATGAGATCTCTAAAGGACAGAAAGAGCTGTGCGAGTTCGCTGTCATATGGCGGTTATTAACTGAGACTCTGAAAGAATGGAAAGCAGAATGTGATGCAAAAGATCAGCAAAAGAAAGATGAGAAATCAGAAAATGTTAGCAAGGAAAAAGCTTCTGCTCAAGTAACAGCTGCGGCCGATGCTGCAATCTCAGCAGTTGCGGGCAGAAAACCCCTCACGAGCAAAATCAGGTCATACCCTTATCCACCTCCTCCTACTACGCCATTAATTACTTTACCAGGCGATGAGGGGCCCTCCTCACCTACTGGTGCGGCAGCGGAAGGGGTGACTACATAAGCCCCCCCCCCCCCCCGAGGAGAAAAATGCAGCGATTAACACCGAGCCGGAAAGTGCAGGCCGTACTGAAATTGAGGGCCGAAAGGACGGTGAGAGTCAAACTGAATATGAGGGCCGAACAGAAAGTGAGAGCCAAAATGAAACTGAGGCAGAAAAAGCTCTAATTGACGCTATGCGATCTCTGCAGCTCGCAGATAAAACCATACTGAAAGAACCCCTGCCATGGACTCTCCCTCCATCCACAGTCACTGTAGTCCCGAGATCCCCTGATTAATTTTGTGAGGGAGTTAGAAGATGTGCTGCCGACTCTGGCAACTGGGATCTAGTAGAACGCCTCAGCCCGTGCTCTCTAACCCCAGCATATCTAAAGCCTCTAGATAACGCAGCAGAGGCTCCTGTTACATTTCCTGTTTTCAAAGCTGCTGCAGGCACAAACCGGCACGATGAGCACAATCCAATCGGCTGGAGAGTAGTGCAGGATTTGCAGAATAAAGTACAAAACTATGGAATCAATTCTCCTGAGGTGATGCAACTTATTCGTATAATCAGCACAGATCTGCTGTGTCCATATGACATTATGCATCTGGCACAAGTGCTGTTTCAGCCCGTACAATTGCAAGTATTTCAATCCACTTGGAGGCAGATGGCACGCGCAGCGGCGCTGCATAATTCACGACTGCCACAGGATGACCCGAGATTAGGCCTTGGAGCGGATGCTTTGCTTGGTGAAGGGCAGTATAGTAACCCTCAGCTGCAGGCTACATGGCCTCCGATGGCTCTCGAACAAGCACAAAATCTAGGGCTTATGGCAATAAAGCGAACCATGGACATGGCAGCTCCGAAGCAAAAATATGCCACTATCCACCAAGGCCCCACAGAACCCTTTTTACAGTTTGTAGAAAAAATATCTGCCACCCTGCAAAAACAGGTAGAAGATGAGGTGTTAAGGCAAATGCTATGCAAACAGTTGGCAAAAGATAATGCTAATGTGGACTGTCAAAAGATCATACAGGCTTTACCAGGAGATCCTTCTGTCCCCGACATGGTAGCTGCATGTTCTAAAGTTGGGACACTGGAACACACGGTGGCCACCCTAGCCAATGCTATGAGAAATTCTGGAAAGTGCTTTGGGTGTGGCATTGAAGGGCACATCACGGTAACTTCTCCACACAAAACATCACCAGGTAAACAACCGGTGCACCACTCACCGGAGATTATTTGCAAGAAATGCGGAAAATTAGGACATTTTGCAAAACAATGTCGTTCCAAATTTCATGCTAATAGGCAGACGCTACAGGGAAACGACAAAACGAGCGCGAGAGGGCGCGCGAGGACAACAAATCCCCTCCCGACAGCCGGCCAACTCCCCTCTCTGAACAATTGTCAGCCGCAACAGCTGGCTCAGCAGAGTTGAATGTATCCACCGCCGACACAGTAACTCTAGTCACGAAAGACATCGTTAAGGTCCCTCTTGATGCAAGGGGTCCTATAGGACGGGGACCAAGTGCATTGCTATTGGGAAGATCAAGTAGCATGTTAAATGGAATAATTGTACATGTGGGAGTTACTGATGCTGATTTTACAGGTCAAATTTGCGCGATGGTTTCAACCCACCAGTAACAATCCCTAAAGGTACTCGTATTGCTCAACTTGTTCCTTTTTCGAGTTCTATTTCAAAAGCAGAACAGTGACTGCGATGCGATGGAGGCTTCGGCTCTACGGGACCCCCTCAGGTCTGCTGGTCTCAGACTGTCTCATCATCCCAACCACATATGACGTGCAGGCTGTCGAATCACGGAAGATCTCCGACTACAGTAAGGCTTGCAGGGCTCCTGGACACCGGAGCTGATGTGACTATTATAGCCAACTATCTGTGGCCATCTACCTGGCCCACAGAGGAGGCTGGTATGGGAGTAGTGGGGCTGGGAGGATCCAGACGAGCAAAGATGGCAGCCACTCCAGTTCCGATTACCAATCCTGAGGGCCAACAAGCAGTTGTTAAACCATATGTCATGGCAGCTCCCCTCAATTTATGGGGGAGGGATTGCTTGTCGCAGTGGGGGGTGAGAATTATCACAGATTTTTAACGGGGGCCACTGCGCTGCAGGGTGTTAGACAACCCACGCTTGTTTTATCCTGGTTAACAAATAACCCTGTGTGGGTGGATCAGTGGCCCCTACCAACTGAAAAATTAAAGGCCATGCAAGAATTGGTAGCAGAACAACTAGCTGCCGGACACATTGAACCATCTCACAGTCCGTGGAATACTCCAGTGTTTGTGAAAAAAAAGAAATCAGGAAAATGGCGATTTTTGCATGACCTGCGGCAAGTTAATGTTGTCATGGCCATGATGGGGGCTCTGCAACCAGGCATGCCTTCACCTGCCATGATCCCTCAAGATGGGAAATCATTTTCATGGACCTTAAGGACTGTTTTTTTACAATTCCATTAGCTTCCCAAGATAAAGAAAAAATTGCATTTTTCTGTGCCTTCTATCAATCATGCAGAACCAGCAAACAGGTATCAATGGAGAGTTCTGCCGCAGGGCATGGAAAATTCACCAACCACTTGTCAATCGTTTGTTGCACAAGCTCTGTCAACTGTAAGGGAAAAATTCCCTACTAGTTATAGTTATCAGTATATGGATGACATTCTGTTAGCATCAGACAACAAGGAGCAGTTGAATGAAAAATTTGGCCATGAATTTGCTACAACAATATGAGTTAGTTATTGCCCCTGAAAAAGAGCAAAAAATAGCACCCTGGAAATATTTGGGCATGACAATTACAAATAAGCAGGTTGTGCCCCAACCTGTGAAACTTAACCTTGCGGTTAAGACACTTAATGATGTACAGAAATTAATGGGATCCTTGAACTGGATCAGGCCCTATCTTGGACTGACCAATTCGCAGTTACAACCTCTATTGGACCTATTAAAACATTCCAATGATCCAACAGAACCCAGAATATTGAATAAGGAAGCGTTAAATGTAATTCACAGGGTGGAACAATGTATATACAAGAAATTTGTTTCTCGAATAGATCTGTCTCAATTGGTACAATTCTTTGTACTAATTGACAAAACTGTGCCATTTGGTGCTTTGGTGCAGTGGAATTCTGAGTGGGATCACCCATTACATATTTTAGAATGGATGTTTTTGTCATTTCTGGCCACGAAAAACTGCTCCTGGCTTGTTTGAACTTATTGCTGATGTAATCATAAAAGCCAGAAAACGATGTTTAGAACTAACAGGACGTGATCCAGCTACGATTGTTTTACCTGTTCAAAATTGGTACTTTGAATGGTGTCTGGCAAACAATTATGAGCTGCAAGCGGATATGGCGGGTTTTCAAGGACAGATCTCGTATCATCTACCGTCACACCCGCTCCTGAAATTTGCTCGAGAAATACCATTTGGTCAGAAAAACTTAAGCCAGCCGGAACCTGTGAAAGGCCCCACTGTCTTTACAGATGGTTCTGGAAAAACAGGTAAAGCAGCAGTAGTTTGGTGTGAGAACAATAACTGGAACAGCAAAGTAGTATATCAAAATGGTTCTCCACAAGTAGTAGAGCTGCATGCAATGGCTGTTGCTTTTTCTATTTTTTCTACTCCTGTAAATATTGTAACTGACTCAGTGTATGTAGCTAATCTAGTTTCTCAACTAGACAAAGTGGCTTTGACCATGTCAGACAATCAATTATTATTTGATGTGCTTTTAGAACTCTGGAAAAGTATTCAACTACGAACAGAACCTTATTTTATCATGCATATCTGGAGTCATACCACTTTACCAGGATTTTATATGGAAGGTAATGCCAGAGCGGATGCTCTTGTTTCTGCTATGGCTCTGACTACTGTTCCTAACATCAAGCAACAAGCTATATTATCACATCAATTTTTTCATCAAGGTTTTCGAGCTTTACGAAGGCAGTTTGGTTTGTCCCATGCTGAAGCTTGCTCTATTGTAGCTGCTTGTCCTGATTGCCAAGGAATTCACACTCCAGCGTATTTTGGTACTAATCCCAGAGGTATACAAGCTTTACAGATTTGGCAATCTGATGTTACTCATATCAATGAAATTGGCAGACAAAAATATGTTCATGTTTCTATTGATACTTATTCTCATGCTTTGGTAGCAACAGCACATAATGGAGAAACAGGAAAAGATGTAATTCGACATTTCCAGAAGGCTTTCGCATGCTTGGGGTGCCTCGCCAAATTAAAACAGACAATGGCCCAGCATATGCTTCACGAAAAGTTCAAACATTTTTTAATCTGTGGGGTGTTACTCATGTTACAGGAATTCCCCATTCCCCAACAGGACAAGCAATTGTTGAGTGTGCACATGGCATGTTGAAGCAGCAGCTTCAAAAACAAAAAGGGGGAATGGTTGGGGAACCACCACAGGCATGTTTAGATAAAGCAGTTTATGTTCTTTCTCCATTATGGGGATAATTCTTCCCTACCTCCTCTTTTTCAACACTTCTCTCTGTTCAACACAGAATTTACAAAAGGGTATCAAAGTACATGTTAAAGATTTAATTACTGGTCAGTGGAGTGGACCATGTGAGCTATTAACCTGGGGAAGGGGTTATGCTTGTGTTTCCACAGATGCTGGTCCTCGCTGGGTTCCTGCCCGGTGTGTTCGGCCTGTATTGGAACCTGCCTCAGGGTGAAGGATGGGTGGTCTCACAACCTAAACAAAATGTTTGGGTCACTTTAGCAAACATGACACACCAGGACACCTTGTGTTTCGCCACCGCAGCCCCTGAAAATCCATTCTCTACATGCTTGGTAGGACTACCTGTGGACACCTGGCCGAACCCACTGCAGATCCCGAATCTCTGTAATTCTCCAAAAAGTTGTACAAACAACTGGGATCGTGTGTATGCGCATCTGTTCACCAGTCACCCAGGAACCCCAAGAGTTAGAATTATTAGGATCTGTAATGATGGATGCTTATGTGTTTTTTAATTACTCTTATAGCAATACTGCTCGCCGAGGCCAAAATATTAATGCAACTAGTAGTCTCTATCGCAATGCAACTGCATGGTGTAATTATACCGCACCTAATGCTTCACGATCTTCTGTTGTTCCTTCTGCGCTACCTCCTGGTGTGTTTTTAATCTGTGGAGATCGTGCCTGGGGAAGCATTCCATCTAAACTGAATGGAGGCCCGTGTAGCCTCGGACGCCTCACATTATTAACACCAAATATGTTAACAATTCTGAACATGACTCGAAAACATAGACGAGTCCAAAGGTCTGTTCATCAGTTTGGCAGTTCCTGTCAAGATGAGGTTGAATTCTGGAATCGAGGCCAGATTTTAGCAGCCTCCATATTGTCACCAGGAGCTGGCGTTGCAAATGCCTTAAGAACTTTAAATAAGTTGGGATGTTGGCTTAGTAAGCAATCTAAGGCTACCTCTTTAGCGTTAAGTGGCCTTCTAACTGATGTCGGTAGTGTTAGACATGCTACGCTACAAAATAGAGCTGCAATTGATTTCTTGCTTTTAGCACAAGGACACGGTTGTGATGAGTTTGAAGGGATGTGTTGTATGAATCTATCCGATCATTCAGAATCCATTTTCAGTAGTATTCAACAATTAAAGAAGGGAGTCAGGAAGCTGACAGAAAGCGATGAATTAGATTGGCTGACAAAGATGTTCGAGGGTTGGGGATTGTCTGGATGGTTGATATCTCTGCTCAAGACTGTGGGGGTAGTTATCCTGGTTGTGATAACTGTGCTCCTAATGCTGCCCTGTCTTTTCAGCCTTCTGCAAAGGGCCCTGCAGAGGGCAGCTGGGACAATATTTTTAGCACAAAAACAAAAAGGGGGAATTGTCGGGGAATGCAACGAGTGTACGGAATTCCTGACAGTTCGAGAACAGCGCGACCTTGAGCAGCTTGTAGTGTATCCTTGAGAGTCTGGAAAGATCTGAGAAGACCAGTACAAAAACAAGATAGTGATAAGAAGAACCGTCCTAACGAACTCACCAATCATGAATTGTTAGTTACTAACCAAACCGATCAGATACTAACACATACTCTAAAGAAGGGTATAAAAAGGTGTGTTAGACCAATAAAGTAGCCATTTTGCATGATCTATTACTTGTTGTGTCCGTCTCTACCGTGACACCCCCTGAGCTGGAAGGCAAGGATGAAGATCAGAACATACCCCCCTTAATCCAGGAGGAAATAGTTAATGACCTGCTATGCCATCTGGACACTCACAAATCTATGGGACCAGAGAGGATCCATCCAAGAGTACTGAGGGAACTGGCGAAGATGCTTGCCAAGCCACTCTCCATCATCTATCAGCAATCCTGGTCAACAGGGGAGGTCCCAGAGGACTGGAGGCTTGCCAATGTGACGCCCATTTACAAGAAGGTTCAGAGGGAGGATCCGGGGAACTACAGGCCTGTCAGCCTGACCTTGGTACCGGGGAAGATTATGGAACGGTTTGTCTTGAGAGCACTCACATGGCAAGTCCAGGACAAGCAGGGGATCAGGCCCAGTCAGCATGGGTTTATGAAAGGCAGGTCCTTCTTGACCAACCTGATCTCCTTCTATGACCAGGTGACCCGCCTAGTGGATGAGGGAAAGGCTGTGGATGTTCTCTTCCTTGACTTCAGCAAGGCCTTTGACACTGTCTCTCATGGCATACTGCTTGAGAAGCTGGCAGCTCGTGGCTTAGACAAGTGTACTCTTCGCTGGGTGAAAAACTGGATGGATGGACGAGCCCAGAGGGTTGCGGTGAATGGGGTGAAATCCACTTGGCGGCGGGTCACAAGTGGTGTTCCCCAGGGCTCAGTATTGGGGACAGTTCTCTTTAATATCTTTATCAATGATCTGGATAAGGGGATTGAGTGCACCCTCAGCAAGTTGGCAGACGACACCAAGTTGGGAGGCAGGGTCGATCTGCTTGAGGGTAGGGAGGCTTGTATTGGTTTTGTTTGGCAAGGTTTTGGTAGCGGGGGGGGGGGGGGGGGGGTTACAGGAGTGGCTTCTGTAAGAAGCTGCTGGAAGCTTCCCCTGTGTTCGAGAGAGAGCGAGCCCATACCAGCCGGCTCTAAGACGGACCCGCTGCTGGCCAAGGCCGAGCCAATCAGTGATAGTGGTAACGCCTCTGTGATAACATTTTTAAGACGGAAAAAAAAGTTGGGACGGGAGAGAAACTGCCGCCGGAGTGAGGAGTGAGAACATGTAAGAGAAACAAGCCTGCGGACACCAAGGTCAGTGAAGAAGGAGGGGGAGGAGATGCTCCAGGCGCCGGAGCGAAGATTCCCCTGCAGCCCGTGGTGAAGACCCTGGTGAGGCAGGCTGTCCCCCTGCAGTCCAGGGAGGTCCACGGTGGAGCAGATATCCACCTGTAGCCCGTGGAGGACCCCACGCCGGAGCAGGTGGGTTCCCGAAGGAGGCTGTGACCCCGTGGGAACCCCACGCTGGAGCAGGCTCCTGGCAGGACCTGCGGATCTGTGGAGAGAGGAGCCCACGGAGCAGGTTTTCTGGCAGGACTTGTGACCCCGTGGGGGACCCACGCTGGAGCAGTGTGCTCCTGAAGGACTGCACACCGTGGAATGGACCCATGCTGGAGCAGTTCGTGAAGAACTGCAGCCCGTGGGAATGGCCCACGTTGGAGGAGTTCGTGGAGGACTGTCTCCCGTGGGTGGGACCCCACGCTGGAGCAGGGGAAGAGTGTGATCAGCCCTCGTCCTGAGGAGGTGAAGCGGCAGAAAATAACGTGTGATGACCATAAACCCCATCCCTGTCCCCCTGTGCCGCTGGGGGGGCTTGGTGGTGAAATCCGGGAGGGTAGTTGTGCCCGGGAAGAAGGGAGGGGTGGTGGGAAGGTGTTCTGAGATTTCATTTTATTTCTCATTACCTTGCTCTGGTTGATTGGTAATAAATTGAGTTAATTTTCCCAAAACTGAGTGTGTTTTGCCCGTGACGGTAATAGTGAATGATCTCTCCTGTCCTTATCTCGACCCGCGAGCCTTTTGTTATATTTTCTCTCCCCTATCCAGCTGAGGATGGGGGAGTGATAGAACGGCTTTGGTGGGCACCTGGTGTTCAGCCAGGGTCAACCCATCACAAGGCTCTAGAGAGAGATCTGATCTGGACAGGCTGGATCGATGGGCCGAGGCCAATCGTATGAAGTTCAACAAGGCCAAGTGCCATGTCCTGCACTTCGGTCACAGCAACCCCATGCAGTGCTACAGGCTTGGGGAAGAGTGGCTGGAAAGCTGCCCGGCAGAGAAAGACCTGGGGGTGCTGGTTGACAGCCGGCTGAATATGAGCCAGCAGTGTGCCCAGGTGGCCAAGAAGGCCAATGGCATCCTGGCCTGTATCAGAAAAAGCGTGGCTAGCAGGAGCAGGGAGGTGATTGTTCCTCTGTACTTGGCCCTGGTGAGGCCACACCTTGAGTACTGTGTTCCGTTTTGGGCCCCTCACTACAGGAAAGACATTGAGGTGCTGGAGCGTGTTCAGAGAAGGGCAACCAAGTTGGTGAGGGGCCTGGAGCACAAGTCTTATGAGGAGCGGCTGAGGGAACTGGGGTTGTTTAGTCTGGAGAAAAGGCGGCTGAGGGGAGACCTTAGAGCTCTCTACAGCTACCTGAAAGGAGGTTGTAGTGAGGTGGGTGCTGGTCTCTTCTGTCAGGTGGTTGGAGATAGAATGAGAGGAAATGGCCTCAAGTTGCGGCAAGGGAGGTTTAGGTTGGATATTAGGAAAAATTTCTTTACTGAGAGGGTTGTCAGACATTGGAATAGGCTGCCCAGGGAAGTGGTTGAGTCACCATCCCTGGAGGTATTCAAAAAGCGCGTAGACAAGGCACTTCAGGACATGGTTTAGTGGGCATGGATGATGGTTGGACTCGATGATCTTGAAGGTCTTTTCCAGCCTAAATGATTCTATGATTCTATGAAATTGGCAATCAATGCAGAAGTAGTAGGCACATGCCTGTTGTCCCAAACTGAAAACTACTTCCGCCCAAAAGACCTAGTTGATCCCTCTGATACTCTTCTTCTGACAAATATTATACAAAATATGATTATTATATTCTGATTATATCAGAGAAAACTATTACATCAAGGCATTATTTGACCCTAAACGTGGGGTTTCAGAAAATCCTTCGGTTTCCAAAGCAAGCTGTTTGTTGCTCTTCATTTTCACAATACCTGCATTATCAGCCCATTGATTTACCATGATACTTGAGTTTTTTAGATAGAAGAAACTGTCTGTATGGATAATCAACTAAGAATATCTTTTACATATAAAGTTTATTTTTTATTTTGTTACTGTACTATCTGTGAGCCCTTATCTTGGACTTGGATACCGTTGTGTTAAGCAATGTGTTAAGTAACATAGAACAAAAAAGGCTATTCATGCTCAAGAAATCATTCTGTCTAAACTTTATACAGGGCATGATATATGGATTCAAAACAGACCAGGGAGAAGCAATGAGGAACCATTGCCCTCTGGAAAGGATAGTAATCATAGCATATGAGTGGCTAACCAGTTGTCCGGTTTTGTTGGCATGAATGCAAAAAAAAGGTTTAAAGAAGATGATCACTTAATCCCGGGACCTTTATATGAATTTTTTTCTAGTGCTGAGGGGATAAAGTACAATAAAGGGATGCAGCTATCTGTCTGAAAAAGTGTGCCAACTGGGGCCTCAAAGACTGACATCATGGGGCAGTCAGAAGCAGGAGTCAGCCTGTACGCACTGCTAGCAAGGGTGACAGCAGTGCAGCTGTCAAGAGTCTTGCACGTGAAAGTGAGCACTTACAGGTCCCATAGGGGAACCAGTGAGGAGATGGTCAGCAGTGGCATGGCATTCTGAACAGTTATAGCTGGGAAAGGCTAGCTTTGCCTAGCTTAGGTGTCCTGGTTTCGGCTGGGACAGAGTTAATTTTCTTCCTAGTAGCTGGTATAGTGTTATGTTTTGGATTTAGTATGAGAAGAATGTTGATAACACACTGATGTTTTCAGTTGTTGCTGAGTAGTGTTTATATTAAGTCAAGGATTTTTCAGCTTCTCATGCCCAGCCAGCAAGAAGGCTGGAGGGGCACAAGAAGTTGGGAGGGGACACAGCCAGGGCAGCTGACCCAAAGTGGCCAAAGGGGTATTCCATACCATGTGACGTCATGTCTAGTATATAAACTGGGGGGAGTTGACCTGTGGGTGGATCGCTGCTTGGGAACTAACTGGGCATTGGTCGGCGAGTGGTGAGCAATTGCATTGTGCATCACTTGTTTTGTATATTCCAGTTCTTTTATTATTATTATTATTGTAATTTTATTATTGTTATTACTATCATTATTAGTTTCTTCCTTTCTGTCCTGTTAAATTGTTCTTATCTCAACCCACGAGTTTTACCTTTTTTTTCTTCCCAGTTCCCTCCCCCAGCCCACTGGTTGTGGGGGAAGTGAGTGAGCGGCTGCGTGGTGCTTAGTTGCTGGCTGTGGTTAAACCACGACAACTCAGTAATGCCAGGACACACTAAATATAAGTGCAATAATAATGTATTTCAGTGCTGCCAGCTGCAAAATATTTCCAGTCATCCCTCTAATTTTGATTTAGCTTATATTTGGGAAAAACTCAACACAACAACAGCATTTAATAGTAGAACTCTTTGTGCAGAATTTGTTTTAATCTTATTTTTGTATGAAGTGCAGTAACTGTGGCACCATGTGGCAATTTAGATTAATAGAATTATAGAATGACAGAATCATAGAATAGAATCATAGAATGGTTTGGGTCGGAAGGGACCTTAAAGATCATCTAGTTCCAACCCTCTTGCCATGGGCAAGGATACCTTCCCCTAGACCAGGTCGCTCAAAGCCCCATCCAACCTGGTCTTGAACACTTTCAGGGATGGGGCATCCACAACTTCTCCAGGCAACCTGTTCCAGTATCTCACTCCCTCACAGCAAAGAATTTATTCCTAATATCTAATCTAAATTTACCCTCTTTCTGTTCAAAACCATTACCCCTTGTCCTATCACTACACTGCCTGTTAAAGAGTCCCTCCCCATCTTTCCTGTAGGCCCCCTTTAAGTACTGGAAGGCCGCTACAAGGTCTCCCCGGAGCCTTCTCTTCTCCAGGCTGAACAACCCCAACTCTCTCAGCCTATCCTCACAGGGGAGGTGCTCCAGCCCCCAATCATCTTCATGGCCCTCCTCTAGACCAGCTCGAGCAGGTCCATGTCTTTCTTATGCTGAGGGCCCCAGAGCTGAACACAGTACTCCAGGTGGGATTTCACGAGATCGGAGTAGAGGGGGAGAATCACCTCCCTCAACCTGCTGGTTACGTTTCTTTTGATGCAGCCCAGGATGCGATTGGCTTTCTGGCCTGAGAGCGCACATTGCAGGCTCATATTCAATTTTTCATCCACTGATAACCCCAAGACCATCTCCACAGGGCTGCTCTCAATCCACTCATCCTCCAGCCTGTATTTGTGCTTGAGATTGCCCTGACCCATGTGCAGGACCTTGCACTTGGCCTCGTTGTGTTGGGAATTGGCTTGATGAGAAAGGACATGGGTCTATGGAAAAGTTGTGCGAGCAGAGTTGTGTGTGAAAGAATGTCAGCCTGAGCAGCAAGACTAGGCCTTGGCCAAAGACTGCTGGCCTTGCTGATATCAGGAGAAAGACAGGGACGGTGTGATCTTGGCATAGTTTCCTAAGCAACTTTTCAACATCGTTGAACTTCATGAGGTTCGCACAGGCCCACCTCTCAAGCCTGTCAAGGACCCTCTGGATGGCATCCCTTCCCTCCAGCATGTCGACCACACCACACAGCTTGGTGTCATTGGCAAACTTGCTGAGAGTGCACTCAATCCCGCTGGCCATGTTGCCGACAAAGATGTTAAACAGCGTCGGTCCCAATACTGACCCCTGAGGAACGCCACTTGTCACTGGTCTCCACCCAGACATCGAGCCGTTGACTGCAACTCTTAGAGTGCAACCATCCAGCCAATTCCTTATCCACCAAGTGGCCTGTCCATCAAATCCATGTCTCTCCAATTTAGAGACAAGGATGTTGTGCAGGACAGTGTCAAATGCTTTGCAGAAGTCCAGGTAGATGACGTCAGTTGCTCTTCCCTTATCAACCAAAGCTGTAACCCTGTCACAGAAGGCCACCAAATTTGTCAGGCACGATTTGCCCTTAGTGAAGCCGTGTTGGTTGTCACCAAGCATCTCCTTCTTTTACATGTGCCTTAGCATAGTTTCCAGGAGGATCTGCTCCATGATTTTGCCAGGCACAGAGGTGAGACTGACTGGCCTGTAGTTCCCCGGGTCTTCCTTTTTTCCCTTTTTAAAAATGGGGGTTATGTTTCCCCTTTTCCAGTCACTGGGAACTTCCCTGGACTGCCATGACTTCTCAAATATGATGGATAGTAGCTTAGCCACTTCATTCACCAGTTCCCTCAGGACCCATGGATGCATCTCATCAGGTCCCATGGACTTGTGCACCTTCAGGTTCCTTAGATGGTCTCAAACCTGATCTTCTCTTACAGTGGGTGGTTCTTCATTCTCCCAGTCCCTGCCTTTGCCTTCTGTAACTTGGGCGGTGTGGCTGGAGCACATGTCAGTGAAGACTGAGGCAAAAAAGTCATTGAGTGCCTCAGCCTTCTCCACATCCCAGGTAACCAGGTCTCCTGTTTCCTTCTGGAGAGGGCCCACATTTTCCCTAGCCTTCCTTTTATCACCGACATACCTATGGAAGCTTTTCTTGTTGCCCTTGATGTCCCTGGCCAGATTTAATTCTATCAGGGCTTTAGCTTTCCTAACCTGATCCCTGGCTGCTCAGACAATTTCTCTGTATTCCTCTATATTGGCTTTGTGTGGCAAGGTTTTGGTAGCGGGGGGGGGGGGGGTGGTGGTTACAGGGGTGGCTTCTGTAAGAAGCTGCTGGAAGCTTCCCCTGTGTTCAAGAGAGAGCCTATACCAGCTGGGTCTAAGATGGACCCGCTGCCAGCCAAGGCCGAGCCAATCAGCGATAGTGGTAACGCCTCTGTGATAACATTTTTAAGAAGGAAAAAAGTTGCTGGGACAGACGGAAAATGGCAGCCGGAGAGAGGAGTGAGAACATGTAAGAGAAACAACCCTGTGGACACCAAGGTCAGTGAAGAAGGAGGGGGAGGAGATGCTCCAGGCGTCGGAGCGGAGATTCCCCTGCAGCCCATGGTGAAGACCATGGTGAGGCAGGCTGTCCCCCTGCAGCCCATGGAGGTCCACGGTGGAGCAGATATCCACCTGCAGCCCGTGGAGGACCCCATGCCGGAGCAGGTGGGTGCCAAAAGGAGGCTGTGACCCCGTGGAAACCCCGCACTGGAGCAGGTTCCTGGCAGGACCTGCGGATCTATGGAGAGAGGAGCCCACGCTGGAGCAGGTTTGCTGGCAGGACTTGTGACCCCGTGGAGGACCCACGCTGGAGCAGTGTGCTCCTGAAGGACTGCACACCGTGGAAGGGACCCATGCTGGAGCAGTTCGTGAAGAACTGCAGCCCGTGGGAAGGACCCAGGTTGGAGAAGTTCATGGAGGACTGTCTCCCGTGGGTGGGACCCCATGCTGGAGCAGGGGAAGAGTGTGATGAGCCCTCCCCCTGAGGAGGATGAAGCGGCAGAAAATAACGTGTGATGACCGTAAACCCCATCCCCGTCCCCCTGTGCCGTTGGGGGGGGGGGGGTTGGTAGAGAATCCGGGAGTGAAGTTGTGCCCGGGAAGAAGGGAGGGGTGGAGGGAAGGTGTTCTGAGATTTGGTTTTATTTCTCATTACCTACTCTGGTTGATTGGTAATAAATTGAGTTAATTTCCCCCAAGCTGAGTCTGTTTTTCCCGTGACGGTAATTGGTGGATGATCTCTCCTGTCCTTATCTCGACCCACACGCTCTTCGTTATATTTTCTCTCCCCTGTCCTGAAGAAGGAGGGGGAGTGATAGAACGGCTTTGATGGGCACCCGGCGTTCAGCCAGGGTTAACCCATCTCATCCTCCCAGGCTACCTGTCCTTGCTTCCACCCTCTGTAGGCTTCCTTTTTGTGTTTGAGTTTGTCCAGGAGCTCCTTCTTCATCCATGCAGGCCTCCTGGTGTTTTTGCCTGACTTCCTCTTTGTTGGGATGCATCACTCCTCAGCTTGGAGGAGGTGATCCTTGAATATTAACCAGCTTTCTTGGGCCCCTCTTCCCCCCAGGGCTGTATCCTATGGTACTCTACCAAGCAGATCCCTGAAGAGGCCAAAGTCTGCTCTCCTGAAGTCGAGGGTAGCAAGCTTGCTGTGTGCCCTCCTAGCTGCCTTAAGGATCTTGAACGCCACCATTTCATGGTCACTGCAGCCAAGGCTGCCCTTGAGCTTCACATTCCCCACCAGCCCCTCCTTGTCGGTGAGAACGAGGTCCAGCATAGCACATCTCCTCATTGGCTCCTCTATCACTTGGAGAAGGAAGTTGTCATCAACGCATTCCAGGAACCTCCTGGATTGCTTATGTCCCACTGTGTTGTCCCTCCAAGAGATATCGGGGTGGTTGAAGTCCCCCATGAGGACCAGGGCTTGTGAACGTGAGGCTGCTCCTAGCTGTCTGTAGGGGGCCTCATCCACTCAGTCTTCCTGGTCAGTTGGCCTGTAGCAGACCCCCACTATAATGTCACCTGTCCCTGCCCTCCCTTTGATCCTCACCCATAGGCTCTCGGTCAGCTCCTCATCCATCCCCAGGTAGAGCTCCATGCACTCCAGCTGGTCACTGACATAGAGGGTGACACTGCCTCCTCATCTCCCCTGCCTGTCCTTCCTAAAGAGCCTGTATCCTTCCATTTCAACACTCCAGTCATAGAAGCCATCCCACCACGTCTCTGTGATGTCAATAAGATCATAGCCTTGCAGGCATGTGCATGTCTCTAACTCCTCTTGTTTATTCCTCATGCTATGTGCATTTGCATAGAGGCATTTAAGTTGGGCCCCCAATGAAGCTGACTTACTAGCTGGAATTCCTTTGTGCTGCTCTTCAGGTGCTCTCCTGCTGACCTGTGATACTTCTCCAGGCTCTGGGCATCTATTGCTGCCACTGGCATCAAACTGGTAGGAGTGGGATGGATTGAGGCTCCCTCTCCCAGCAACTTTAGTTTAAAGCCCTCTTCACCAGCTTGGCAAGCCTATGACTGAAGATGCTCTTCCCCTTCCCTGACAGATGGACCTCGTCAGCCCCCAGTAGACCAGGTTTCTCAAAGCAAGTCCCATGGTCTAAGTAGCCTCACCCGTGGCTGTGGCACCAGTCCTGTAACCATTTGTTGATTCGCCAGATTCAAGTGGCCCTTTCAAACCCCTTCCCTTTGGGAGGATTGAGGAAAAAACTACCTGCACTCCAGAGTCCCTTACCGCTGCTCCCAGGGCCCTGTAAGTCTTCTTGATACTCCTCAGACTGCTCCTGGCTGTATCACTCGTGCCCATGTGAAACAACAGCAGCGGATAATAGTCAGTGGACTGTTCGAGGCTCGGTAGTATCTCGGTGACATCCCTGATATGAGCCCCAGTAAGCAGCACACCTCTCCAGAGAGTGTGTCAGGTCAGCAAATGGGTGCCTCCGTACCTCTCAGAAGAGAGTCACCTACTACTATCGCCCATCGCCTTTTCTTAGTTGGGCTGGTTGTTATATGGGGAGCAGATTGGGCTGCCTTACTCAGCTCCAGCACCTCTCCTGATGTGACAGGTCTTTCCTCTTCAGTCTGCAGAGCGGTGAACCGGTTCTGTAAGGGCACCTCAGGCTTCGGGGTGTAGGAGTCGGTCAGAAAATCAGCATTGTCTCAACATTGTCATCAGGAACATGAACAGTATGTTACCTGACAACGGCCTGTTTGGAGTGCAGTGGCAGGTCCCAAGGATGGAATGTGCGGTACAAGGTTCCTGGAAGGTACCTGGCTGGAGCTGTTAGAGATAACCGCATAGCTACTGTCAAAAAGGATGGATTGCAACTGTTGCCATAACATCGATGAAGAAATCGTGAACTTTAGACGAACTTTGCTTCATTATAATACCAAAAAACACCTCCTGGTCGAAGGCTGCCCGCCTCCAAGACTTGCCACGCCTTGGACACTGACCCTGCACCTGCGTGATAGCCTCGCTTGAGAAGGGCAGAGGTATGATAATTGTATTCTGAGAAGGGCGGAGACTCCTGAGGCAGAGGTGGAGTTTGAAGCTTCCCCACCAAGGACCACGACGATCAACGACGCAGCATTAGCTGGACCCGGGACCGTTAGGACGTCGTGAGATCAGCAGTGGTAGCTATAACCTCTCTTTCTCCTCTCTCTAAACTTAACTTTACTTTTCTCCTTTCTTTCACACATCTCTAACTATCACGTGCCTCCTCACAGGCAATACAATAAAGTTTTACTGTGTGATTACTGCTATCCCCTTTGGTGTTGGTCACCTTAATTTTGCACTTTCGAGATCGTAGCAAATGAACCATCACGAGTCCACCGAGTGGACCGTGACATTAAACTGGCGTCACGGACAGGATCCTGAGAGACAGAGGGGTGCAGGTGGTTTGTAACAGGGGAAGAACGTTTCGTTCCAGCCGCACCTGGCCCTACACCTGAAAGGGTGAGAGGTGTCCAGAAAGCAAGGGGGGCGATTCGGGATTCCCGCACACACGTCATTGTATTTCACCCCAAACTCAAATTGAGGGCTCTGTCTATCAGGATCAAGTGCAAGGATCTCTTAGTGCAAAAGGGGGAACTGTCCTCATTAGATGAGGTTGACTACCAGGGGAAGTTGAAGGGACAAGCAGAGAAAGTCTGCACTTGTGAGCAACTAAGTTTTGACTCCCCGAAGTGAGATTTTGGTCTCTTCAGCCACTCGGGGAAGAGGAGGGCGATGCAGCAGCTGTTGCGTGTGTGGTGTAACTAAGTTTGACCTCCCCGAAGTGAGTTTGGCCCTTCGCAACAAAAATGACTGAAAAGAATAGGTATCAAAACTCTCCATCAGTAAAAAATCTTGACTAATTTTATGCACTCTTGGCAAAGTATGGAGCTTGACCCTCCCCACCTGGGGAAGAGTGGGCTCGAGACAATTGGGCAAATTTACAGAGTGTAACAGACCAAGTGATTTCTATAGATAATGAGGCTAGATCACGGTCAGGCAAAGGCAAAGCGATAATCTGTGCAGTTCTTGGAGCCAGCCTGGTCGCAGCAATTGAAGACCGCTATAAGCGGCGTAGCCAGGAAAAACAAATCATAGAATCCCTTGAAAATTTGGTACAACTTTTGCAGAAAACAACCTCCAACCTGGAAGAGCAGTTAGCAGAGAAAGAGAGAGTAATTTGCTTGTACAAACAGCGAGCAGAGGAAGAGGAGGAAGAAAATCGCTGTCTAAAAGATGCCTTGAAAGAAGAACTTTCAAAGTCTGCTGAATCATTGAATGAGATAGAAATGAAGATGGAAAAGATAAGTATTCGGCAAATAAGTCAGGTATACCCCCAAAAGTAACTAGAGGAAGCAAGGAAACGCTTCAGGGAAAACCCCCAAGTGAGGCCTTTGATTAAAGCAGAATATGCTTATATAAATGATGAGGATAACGACCCACATATTACAACTGAAGAGATACCATACAGTCCCACTGAATTGGCCAAAATGAAAACAGAATATGGGCGCCTTCCCAAAGAATCTGAAACAGAGTATGTGTGGCATGTATCTTTAACTGGAGGAGACCAAATTCAGTTAAATGAAAGGGAAGCTAGTGGTTACTGGGGCCACGGTGTCTTTTTAACAACAGGGGATAGACGTGCCCCATGGTCCCTAACCCAGCGGGCTGCCTATTGGGCCGGAGGGCTGAACCCCTTAGACGGGAGATCCCCTAGCAATCACAGGCACAGTTGATCAATTGCTAGAAAGTGTGCACAAAGCAGCCTGCCTGCAAATGATACATGAAAGGAAGTTAGTTCCCGGATGTGAATCCCCAATGATGTTGCCAGTGAATCCTGAAATCATGACTCCTTTGATAAGGGGACTCCCAGAATCACTCAAATCTACCGGGATTGTTCTCCAAAGGACCATAGCGTCTTTAGACCCTGTAGAAAAGTTGGAGAGCTTTATTAAAGGCAAAAGAGATGAAACTAATGTTGGCTCAGATTCACCTTTCAATCATAGCTTGACTCCTTCCCACTCAAAACATAAAAGGATGTGGACATGGGGAGATTTAGCACAGGAATTGGTAGATTATAGCAGAAAATATGGTCCTGTGAGAACTTTGGAGGAGAAATCTAAAGGAATCCGTCAAGTGGGAACTAAAGATCTACCCCCAATCTGTTAGTAAAACTGTAACCGTTCCCACTGACCCCACCGTTGTTGCTGACTACTCCTACTCTAAAACTGGGGGAGGAGGAAGACAGCCCCTGACTCGACAACAATGGTGGGCTTTGGGAATTAAAAAGGGAGTTCCCAGAGATGTGATGGATGGTTTACTCCTTAATAAACTGAGTAAACTGATATCAAAGTAGTATGGTCCGAAACAACACCCACAGCACTTAGGGTCAAATAGAGAAATCTCTCCTGTCATGCCCACAGCCCCCCCCCCCCCCCCCCCCCCCCGCAGAGAGCACGGGCGATGGAAAAAGTCAGCAGGGAAACTAGAACCTCCGTTCCTTAGCAGTGGGTGGGGGAACGGAGGATGGATTTCTATCTGACAGCTCACTAAAACTAACAGAGGAGATTTATTGATTACAGCTATTGTAGGTCCTAAGCGTGCACCCGTAACCGTTTTAATTGACACCGGTGCACAGATCTCTGCCCTGACCGAGGAAGATGCACAGAGGTGTGGGGTGATTCCCTCTAAGCAAAATGTTTGTGTCTTGAATGCTTTAGGGTCAACAGAAGTTGTGAACGTTGTTCCGGTAAAGCTGATGCTGCCGGGAGAGGAAGGCACATTCACTATTAACATGGTGGTTGGGAACATTCCGACTAACCTGTTAGGAATAGATGCCCTTACAGGAAGGGGGTGGGAGGATTCAGAAGGATTGTTGTGGACTTTCGGGATGCCGCAGCTGAACATCAGGCTACTTCAAACTGCACCCCCTCTGCCATTTAGCAAAGTAACTAGTGTTAAACAATATCCCCTCCCCCTGGGAGCAAAGGAAGGTATCAAACCAGTCATGCAGGAGATGCGGGAACAAGGAGTGGTGATAAATACCCATTCTCCTTTTAACTCACCGGTATGGCTGGTAAAAAAACCTAATGGGAAGTGGAGGCTCACAGTAGATTTTTGAAGGCTGAATGCTAACACAGGGCCTCTAACTGCCACAGTCCCTAATATGGCTGAACTGGTAATAACAATTCAGGAGAAAGCTCATCTGATCATGGCAAACATAGATGTTAAAGATATGTTTTTCATGATACCTTTGCGACCAGAAGACAGAGAACATTTTGCTTTTACTTGGGAGGGACAACAATTTACCTTTACCCGGCTGCCTCAGGGATACAAACACTCCCCTACACTAGCTCACCACGCTTTGGCCCAAGAACTGGAGAAAATACGAAAAGCCGACGGCATAGCTGTCTATCAGTATATTGATGATATTCTCGTGGGTGGAGATAAAGAAAAGGAGATGGGGGCAACCCAACAGAACATAATCTCTCATTTGGAGAACTTGGGTTTGCAAATTCCCCCAGAAAAGATCCAAAAACCCTCACAAGAAGTAAAGTTTTTGGGAATTTGGTGGAAAGGGGGAATTACATGTATCCCACCAGACACCCTCACTTCTCTAGATCAGATTAAAATGCCTGAATCAAAAAAAGATTTGCAGCATGCTTTAGGATTATTGGTATTCTGGAGAAAACATATCCCAGACTTTTCTATCATTGCCAGACCTCTTTACGATTTACTGAGAAAAGGGGCCAAATGGGAATAGACTCCTTCTCAGGAAGAAGCAATGCAATTGTTAATTTTTGAAGCAACAGCTCATCAGGGTCTTGGCCCTATCCACCCTACAGACCTTTTCAGGTAGAATGGGGGTTTGCCACAACAGGATTATCAGTACACATTTGGCAACGTGGTCCTGAGGGTCCAACCCACCCTGTAGGATTTTACTCCCGTGGCTTTAAGGATGCTGAGAAGAGATATACTGCATGGGAGAAAGGTTTGTTTGTGGTTAGCATGGCTCTCACAGAAGTGGAGAAAATTACACGTCAGCAACCAATTGTGCTAAGAGGCCTATTTAAAGTTATAAAAGCAGTCACTAACGGGACCCCCCCTCCTGACGGGGTGGCCCAGAGAGCCTCGGTACGAAAGTGGTATGCCCAGATTGAACACTATTGTAACCTTTTCTCAGTGACTGAAGGAGCTTTAAAAAACTTAGCTATCCAAGAAACAGAAAGCCTGGACGGCAGCCAAGACAAACCGATCTCAGTTATTCAGGTAGCCCCTCCTTTCTCCCACGATCGGTCAGTGAATGCTTGGTTTACCGACGCTTCTGCAAAGCGAGAAGGAAAAGTGTGGAAATACCGGGCAGTAGCCCTCCACACTACTACTAATGAACAGATAATAACAGAGGGAGAAGGGAGTGCCCAGGTAGGAGAATTAATTGCAGTATGGAGCGTTTTCAAGCATGAAGCACAAACCGCTTCCCCTGTTCACATATATGCCAATTCCTACACAGTGTTTAAAGGGTGTACTGAATGGCTCCCTTTTTGGGAGCAAAATGAATGGGAGGTTAACAGAATTTCAGTGTGGCAAAAGGACAAGTGGCAAGAAATCCTGAGCATTGCTAGCCAAGGGGACTTTGCTGTGGGATGAGTAGCTTCTCATCAAGTAGACGGGGGCTCGGCAGGAGAATGGAACAACAAAGCTGACGAATTAGCAAGACTAGCTCCTGTACAAAAGGACCAGATCACAGAAGATTGGGATCGTTTGCTAGAATGGTTGCATATAAAACATAAACATACGGGAGCTAAAGATCTGTATCGTGAAGCCCTTGCCCGAGGCTGGCCTGTCACTAGGGAAATGTGTAAAACCTGTATATCAGCCTGTGAACAGTGCCGTACATGGCTTGAAAGACACCCCTTAGAGGATGACCCTCTGCATTTAAGAGAGGGTAAAGGCTTGTGGTATGCTTGGCAGGTAGATTATATAGGCCCCTTTAAGAAATCAGGAGGAAAACGCTTTGTGCTGGTAGGAGTGGAAATAACATCAGGGCTAGTCCAAGCCGAAGCTTTTAACAAAGCTACGGGAGAAAAAACTGTGAAAGCACTGCGTGAATGGTTTGGAATTTTTCCAAAACCACAAGAAATACAATCTGACAATGGCTCCCACTTCACAGCCAAAATCGTACAGGATTGGGCATGAAGCGAAGGGATTAAATGGGTCTTCCACACTCCATACTATCCACAGGCCAATGGAATTGTAGAAAGAACAAATGGTCTCTTAAAACGACTCTTGAAACCACAGGAGGGAAATTGGGATGCCCGCCTATGGGAAGCTGTCAAAGGTGTAAACGACAGATGGGGGGTAAATGGATGCCCCAAAATTACTGCCTTTTGCCCGAAGGCTCCCTCTCTAGTTCCCTCATTAAAGGGACCAGATGATTCTAAGAATCCAGCACATTTCCGTGGACAACCTGTCCTGGTAGAATTTCCCACCGTAGGAAGTGTGCCACTGGTACTAAAAACCCCA
The DNA here is from genome assembly GCF_929443795.1 of Astur gentilis. Lineage (NCBI taxonomy): Eukaryota > Metazoa > Chordata > Aves > Accipitriformes > Accipitridae > Astur > Astur gentilis. The sequence continues at coordinate 3,216,709 of NC_064918.1, read as the reverse complement.
CTGAATGTATACTCATGGGTAGCATCTGATGCCCTAGGGAAGGAGCATTGGATAAATACTCGCTGGATAATTCCATCATTTTAATTTTCTGTATAGTATTAATCTCTTTTGCCTCAGAGAGGCAAGTTTTGTTTTTTTTGTTTTACAGAAGAACTCCGAGGGACGCCAAGAACAGCATGAATTATGAATCACTTAATTGGATTGGTAGTACTTTTTTGTATCTCACCACTAATCTGTAGCCAAAAGAATACAGAATGGTCATGGCCCCAAGCTATTGTCCAGTATACTTGGAGTATGGGACAGTATCCCAAAGACCATCTCCCAAACTTAGCCACTGTAGTAATGCATGATTCTGAAGTATACCACCCACTTGAGTGGGAGGAATGGGACAAAAAAGACTGGGTCCGTGTCCTGACTGGAACGATTGGAGAAAAAATCCAAGTGGGATGCAGAAAGGTGGAAGGATCTCTTCATGAGAAAGCCTCTTCAATTACCATCTCTGGAAATCTATTGGACCCTAGTTCCAACATCACTGCGAAATTCTGTCCTACTGCAGAATGGGGATGTAACAAACAGGATTCTCTCATTACGTGTTGCTGTCAAAAGAATGTCAGTAACTACCCCCTAGACCCAAGTACCAATAATGTTGAAATCACCAAATCCTGTATTAAGGAACAAGGAGATTGTTGGTATAATTTCACTTTGACCAAGCCAGTCTATGTGGTGTGTGATTGGTGATCTAATCCACCGACAGGAGGGCTATCAGGCCTAACATTTAAATTCAAACTGAATGCTGTAACTAGGCCTCTAGTGATGCTTGTTGCAGTAGTCACGCACGATGGCATAGATACCCTCTTCACGCTAACTGACAAAGATGAAGTTATACCCTCTTTTACAGTGGTACAAGGAAATAACATTACAATAAGATGCAGACTGATCACTGAATCTCACATTGAATCCACAGACAGTTATGGAATTGGACCACATGGCCCTATTTTGTTGTGTAAAAATCAAAACCTAGACTGTTGGCTAACTTTGACTGCTGTACAATACTCTTATAAAGTTATGTGTGGTAAAAATAACACTAAATACTGGAGACGATTTAAAATAGACGTTCTAATACCTACTACCCAACCAATTGTCATGCTTAGCCCAAAAACCTTTGAAATTGGACCGTATGTGATCAGAAATATGGGCCTACAACAAATGTTGTTTAACCCAGCATGGTCTCTCAAACGAGTTGAATTGTCGATGCAGAACAATGTTTCAGACATTCAGCCAGCTTGCTCACCTTTCCTAAAGACTTCTTACGAGGGATGGACAACCTGGCTGCAAAAACGAACTCTTCCCATGAGAAGAACATGGAAAGACCTAACCAGTGTTTTGGGAACAGGATTGGGAGTTTTAAATAGCATCGATTTGGAAGTAATAATGAACAAGTTGGCTACCTCAATTAGTGACTTGGCTAAATTTCAACAGCCTTTGCGATCTTCTTTATTGGCTTTGGGCACTAACCAGTGGCTGTTGTCAAATATATTACCAAAATGGGAAAAGGTAAATGTAAGGGACCATGAATTGATTACTGATGCACTTGGGGTGATCCAAAATAACCTCTCTTTGGCTCTCAGTTGTATCCAGGCTCAAATATGGATGCAGTCGGTAGCTGCCTCAATTATAAGAGAAGGTGAAGAAGGTATTCTCCCCACTGAAATTTGGAAAATAATTTGGGACAGTGCCACTGATTTCGAGAAGGAACTCCAATCCTGGTGGAACCTGGTGAACTTTACTTATGATCCCATTACAAACCTAGCTACAACTTTTGTGCTTACTATATATAATGCTACCATATACCCAATTTATCCCGTTATTGCATTAGGGTTGAACCACAACGGAACTATACTCTATCCTTTTGAGCATAGAGTATGGGCCCGAAAGGTGAATGAAAAATGGCAAACTGTTAATTTGGAATCTTGCATTGTACAAGAACAACAAGGATTTGTTTGTGAAGGCAATGCAATTGAGGCACAAGATATTTGTTTAGATACTGAACATAATATTTGCCATTTTGAGATTCATCCTAATGAAACCCCTGAAACAGTACTCATATATATCGGCAAAGGCTGTGTATGTTTGAGGACTGTTTGTGACTCTCTATCTGTAGATGAGGTAGTTGTAAAGACTAAAAATCATTCAAATTTCTGTGTTTGTAATTTTACTAAGATTGTCGGTCCCGGTCACATCTCACCAACTTTTGTAATCTAACTGTATGTTGATTCATGAATTGTTGCCTATACCCATTGGAATGAATCTCACTTTGGTAAAACAGTTATTACAAGACAAGAATTTGGTTGAGATTTTGGAAAAAATTAGGGAAAACGGACAGAAAACCTTAATAACTGTTCATCACAATGTGAAAGTAATACACCGAGTTTTAGAAAGAGTGCAAAAGGATGCAGAACATAGATGGTGGGACACACTTTTCGGATGGTCGCCTACTGCTACAGGCATCCTGAACACGTTGTGTCACCCCATCGTGGTTCTCTTGATATTGGTTTTGATCAGTTTGGCTTTGTCAGCAGTATTGTATGCCATAGCCTGGAGAATGATGAATCGGTTAACACGTTTGATGTCTATATTGAACACATACAATATGCTTGATGTCCCATCCAATGTGGATATCCCCAAACCAATTGATGTTTTGAAACCTCATTAATTCTTCTTTTATATAAACAGCTTTGATTGTAATTGATATCACTGTAGTTGCCTTTCTATCTTCTCTCCTTCTCTTTCTCTCTCTTTTCTTTTCCTTTTCTTCTTCCTCTTCTTTATCTTGCTACCACCAAGCGGTCCTGACGTCCTGACGACCATGTTGAGCCACGGGGTGGTGTAGGAGTCGGTCAGAAAATCAGCATTGTCTCAACATTGTCATCAGGAACATGAACAGTAAGTTACCTGACAACGGCCTGTTTGGAGCGCAGCGGCCGATCCCAAGGACAGAATGTGCGGTACAAGGTTCCTGGAAGGTACCTGGCTGGAGCCGTTAGAGATAACCGCATAGCTACTGTCAAAAAGGACGGATTGCAACTGTTGCCATAACATCGATGAAGAAATCGTGAACTTCAGACGAACTTTGCTTCATTATAATACCAAAACACACCTCCTGGTCGAAGGCTGCCCCCCTCCAAGACTTACCACGCCTTGGACACTGACCCTGCGCCTGCGTGATAGCCTCGCTTGAGAAGGGCAGAGATATGATAATTGTATTCTGAGAAGGGCGGAGACTCCTGAGGCAGAGGTGGAGCAAGGTGTGTTACTAAGCATAAAAGATAACCTCTGAACAACGGAAATTTGAAGCTTCCCTACCAAGGACCACGACGATCGACGACACAACATTAGCTAGACCCGGGACCGTTAGGACGTCGTGAGATCAGCGGTGGTAGCTATAACCTCTCTTTCTCCTCTCTCTAAACTTAACTTTACTTTTCTCCTTTCTTTCACCCATCTCTAACTATCACGTGCCTCCTCACAGGCAATACAATAAAGTTTTACTGTGTGATTACTGCTATCCCCTTTGGTGTTGGTCACCTTAATTTTGCACTTTCGAGATCGTAGCAAACGAACCTTCACGAGTCCACCAAGTGGACCGTGACACGGGGGAAGTCCCTTCCTCCTACAGGTCTTTGCCGTTGCAAGCTTCCATTCTTCTGCATTATTGGCCCTCCTCCCTTCCATGTGTGCCAGTGGGGGAGTTTTTGGCTGTTTGGCTGTGGGCCGTGGGTCCACTGCAGACTGTGCTTGGAACCAGCTATCTAACTCCTCAGGCTCCCTGATGCTACGCAGCCTTCTCACTGCCTCCTGCAGCTCAGCCACCTGCTGCAGAAGGTCCTCCACCTGGGCACACCTTTTGCAGGCAAGTCTGCTGCCTGTTCCTGCCCCAGGAGAAAGGTCTAGGCACTTCCTGCAGTCTGAGGTTTGCACTGCAGCCTCTCCCTTCAGCAGCTCTATCTAGGCATTGGCCACTGCTGGGGTAGATGGTGCAGACCCCCAGCTGGAGCTGCAGCCTTTGCTCTCAGACAAGTGCCCGCCATTCTGCCTTGAGTGTCAGGTAGGATGAGAGCCCTTGACCTGAACAGATAGTCACAGAACAGTGCCCAGTTGCTGGGTTATGTGGACTAAAAGCCTCTCCACTGGGCCAGTGGAATGCCCCTCCTTCAAAGAGGCACCATCCTGCGCGAACTGCTGCGCAAACTGCCACGCCATGACCTGGCTGCTGCGCCATGCACCACGTCCTGTTTGGCCATTTTGTTCGCAGTGCTTCTGGTGGCTAGCACTCCCTAGGGCTGCCTTCTGTGGGAGGGAGGGGTGGCTGCCATTACTCCTGGCGCTGCCCATGCCTGGTCAGCCACTTGCTCTCATGAGAGCTGCTGGCTCCCAGTGGGTCTCCGTGCTTTCCTGGTGTTTCCCTGGCTCAGGACCCCCCCCTCAGACACTGCAATCCCCTGCTCTGCTGCGGAATGCGCCTGCACTGGAGCTGATCACCTCAGCAAGTGACTGTTGATGGTGGTTACACCACATTTGTGTGTTCTGTGGGGAGCCTGTTCCAGTGACTGACCACCCTCTCAGTGAAGAACTTTTTCCTAATGTCCAATCAGAACTTCCCCTGATACAGCTTCATACCATTTCCTCGTGTCCTATTGCTGGTCACCAGAGAGAGATCAGCACCTCCCGCTCCGCTGCCCCCTGTTTCAGGGTGGAGAAATGAGAGAGAAGAGAGGTTCGTATTGCTTAAAGAATCACCTCCAATTGTATTAACAATAGGAAAATTGATTTAATAGAAATTTATATAAAAGTGCGACTTCACAGAATTCGATGGCAAGGTTCACTCTATTACTTAGTACATGAATGAAATGCACAAAGGAAAATTAAGTTAGAATCAGACTAAATTTATGTATATAAGGACCAAAAATATAATAGGGTAAAAGGAAATATTACAAAGAAAAATCGAGTTAGAATTACTTTCTTGTGATTTGTGCAAAGATCAGGAATGTGGAAAAGTAGGGGAGACACTCCCATTGAGTCACGAGGTTCAGAGAAGACTCCCTTGCTTTCTAAACTTCTGTTGGAGTCTAGGTGCAGCTGGATCAACTCCTAGTCCCAGACTTGGTTTATATCTAAAAGGATTATGAGTATAATAGCAGCCTAAAATTCATTCAGAGCTGATTAAAAATCATGACAGTAATTTAAGTATAAATTTGAAAGTAATAACTTATAGTATACTTGCTATAATATACTTACTATAGACTATTCAGGTTAGTACACGCGCATGCATAAAGACACTAAGAGAAATATATGTAAGAGAGTAAAAGAGAGTAAAAGAGGGATACCTGTTAAAAATTCCTCTTGAGGTCAGTGAAAATATTCACGTCGAATGCTTTGGCATTTGTCTCAACGGGCAAAGGGTCGAGCCTCAAGGAGCAGAGAGTATCAGCCCAGGTCATGTCAGCTTTTGGTGTGTTTCTCGAAATGAGCATTCGGTGATGGAGTTAAGTATTCTTTATTGCAGCGCTTGGAAGCACGGGGGATCACTCCTCCAAACGTGCTTGCCGGCTGGGACTAATTGTATAGGTTAAATACATGTCTTAGATACATATTCATATAATTTCCGAGAAATGATATACATATTCATTAACTTTCCGAGAAATCATTAACATATGTAAATGTCCTTTACGCAAGCGCATTGGAGGTCTTTGGTGGTCTTCTGGAGTCCTCTGGTGGTCTTCCATAGTCTTCCTCACTTGTCTGCTGTTTGACCCTTGTTGTATGAGTTTGCACAGTACGATCCCCTTCTGGGCCCCACAAACAACTTGTCTGCTTATCACCTAGCTTTTGGCTCAGTCATCACAAGAGACAGAACATGTTTTCTCATCAAACAGAATACCTCCTCAAACGGGACATGTTATCTTGTCGTATATTACAGACACAGGAATCTTGTGCTTTATGTCCTTGGCTTGTCTACATAAATCAACTTATGGAGACAGTTGTTAACCTTCTAACAACTTCCTGAGTCTTTTATTTGGCAATACACTGAGTCTAAACATACGTTCTATTTCTACATCTACTAGGCCTAGTGTCAGTCTCTGCATCAGGTGACAGACCTCTGATTTTCACAAACAGGAAAGTTTGCAAGCTCTGAGAGGCATCCCACTCAGAGGGAGATGCTGGTCACAGCCCACTGCGGTCCAGGAGAGCTCAAAGGGCCTCACTCAGTACCGCTGTTTATAGGTTTGGGAGATGATTGACTTCTGTCATCAACAAATTGCTAGAATCCCAGCTGTGCTGGTACTGTTTCACATGCAGATAAGGGAAGCTCCAAGGCTGTCTGAGAATAACTTAAAGCATAGATACGGGATGCTCCAAGATTGTCAGGGGAGGACTGTAATGTCTCAAGGTTGCTATGAGAAAGAACTAGCTGTAGGTCGTTATGAGAACTGGCTATCTCTACTCCCGTCCCCCACCTCCGCTGGGCAGCAGGAGTCCTTGAGATGCATAGCATAACTCCCTGTCTTAGCTGTGTAAGAGTTCCTGGCACAGTCAAGGGTCACTTAACTTCCCAACTCATTACACTTATGCTAAGGCCTAGCGAGCCTTCCTGAGTTCATAAATCAGCCTGGAGAGGGGGAAGAAATTCACCACCACACCCCCTTGAGGAAATTGTAGACTGCGATGAGGTCACCCCTCAGCCTTCTCTTCTCCAGGCTGAACAAACCAAGTGACCTCAGCCACTCCTCATGAGTCTTGCCCTCGAGACCTTTCACCATCTTGGTCACCCTCCTCTGGACACACTCTAATAGTTTGATGTCCTTCTTATATTGAGCTGCCCAAAACTGCACACAGTACTCGAGGTGGGGCTGCACCAGTACAGTGTAGAGGGGGACAATCACCTCCCTCGACCAGCTAGCTATGCTGTGCTTGATGCACCCCAGGACATGGTTGGCCCTTTTGGCTGCCAGGGCACACTGTTGACTCATATTCAACTTGCCATCAACCCAAACCCCCAGACCTCTTTCCATGGGACTGTTCTCCAGCCTCTCGTCCCCCAATTCATACATATAACCAGGATTACCCCGTCCCAGGTGGAGAATCCAGCACTTGCTCTTGTTAAATTTCATATGACTGGTGATTGCCCAGCTCTCTAGTCTATCCAGATCTCTCTGTAAGGCCTCTCTACCCTTGAGGGAGTTCACAGCTCCTCCTAATTTAGTATCGTTGGCAAACTTACTTAATGTACATTTGATTCCTGAGTCCAGATCATTTATAAAAACATTAAAGAGCACTAGCCCTAAAACTGAGCCCTGGGGAACCCCACTGGCGACTGGCCACCAGCCTGTTGTAAGCCCATTTACTATAATTCTTTGACTGACCCATCAGCCAATTGTTCACCCAACATGTTATGGATCAATCACACATCTTAGTTATTGGAAATTTCTCGAATTTTAAACATTAAAAATTAAGGCTAGAGAGCTGAGTTCTGACCAAAGATTGTGTGTTAAAACAGAAATAAGCAACGTTAGAAAATCATAGAAAGGATTCTGCAAAAGAAGCTATGGAATCTATAAATTCCTATAAACTCCTTGGCAATATTTCTCCTCTGCCCCTAATTTTAGTGATGTTCTCGCGTCTACTCCTTCCCTTGATCTAGCAGAAGACAAAAGTTTATGCAAACTTGGCTTTTGTAAATTTCTGACACTGCCATGAATCCCGTTCCTCCAGTTCCTGCTGAATGACTAACGAAAATTGTTATCATGATTGGTCAGTCTTTAGCTAACCATGCCATAAAATCCCTATATTTGGTTAGGCTTTGCTCACATTAGTCTCTTAGAAAGGTGTTTCACAACTTTATTCCTCTGGCATTTAGAAACCTTCCCCTTGCCAGCCAGTATTTATACAGATCCTGTAGGCACCCATTTTTTTCATTGCCCACATTGTACCTTAGTGTAACCCTTATGGATTTGTAGAGAGCTATCAAGTTCCCTTTCCGCCCTCATTTTGAGAAGTTAAGCAAACCATCCCCATTAGTCTGCTCTCGTTGGGTAGACTCTTGTCACCTAACCGCTGTAAAACATGATCCTTGTCCTTGAAGATACCCACTGTTTCTTGGCTAATATACATTTATAAAATTCATAATATGGACAAGTTTATCTCTATATTTATTCAGAAAGTCTATGACAGAAATGGTCTTTCCTTTGGAGAAAGAACTTGTTTATAATAACCTTTTAATTTATTAATATTATGGAGTAGATGAAATGCTGCATTGGGAGGGAAGATTTTGTTGACATTTAATTCAACATATAAATTGGTGATTAGATATAGATTAACATCTTGGTACATTTTGCTTTTGCTCTGCTCCATGCTATGGTGGTTCTATAATCAGTAATTGCCATGTCTGTGATTCACTTGGTCTTTTCTAGCAGTCTGTAAAGTGAGAGGGTGATATTCAGCAAGAAGGCTGCTGCAGCAGCTTCACATTCAGTCATTGCGGGTTTTACATTGCTCAATCATTCCCAAGATGCATTTGGACATAGCCAGGGAGCAAAGGTGAAGTTTAGCTCTAGGTTGCTGTGCAGTGCTCTGAACGCAACTGTGTAGAGCTGCTCCAACTTTGCTATTGTATCATAAATCAGGGATGGGAGAAGCAAATTGAGTTACAGCCAAGAACACACTTCCATTTGCTTTCAAGACTTACATACAATAGGAATGAAAGCCACTTTGTGAGCTAAATTCAGAACTACTCTTATGGCTCCATTTTCCAGATTAGCTCATGACCTAGGAAAATGGGATGTGTTAAACATAAGAATAAATCTAAACTTGCTCTGCATTTAAAATATATGTTTCTTTTGCTGATCTGGCATCTGGTGCTGGAATAGACAGGAGAGCAGCCTCAAGAAAGCTGTGTTGCAGCTGCTGTTTTTTCTACCAATTGCTTCTTATAATTCTGACATTCACTATTATCATTAATTCAGCAGATATGTTAAATCATGAGATAAATTGCAGCAGCTAATACAATGCATAGAGAAAAAGACAGAATAAGAGCAATAAAACCCATAATGAACATTTCACTTGACAAGCCCCTCAGATATTTTGAGGAGTAAAAAAGATGTTTTGCAGGTTGTCAGGATGACAGCAGGATGAACGGTGCACTTACTGCTTTTAATTAAGTGTAGTATGGTTCACTTACATTAATAAATGACACCTTAAAATAAATTATTACCAGTGTTTTCCAGGACTGGCTACAGAGCACAAGATGTTGCTGTTGTTTTATAACAGATATAGAATCATAGAATCATAGAATGGTTTGGGTCGGAAGGGACTTTAAAGATCATCTAGTTCCAACCCTCCTGCCATGGGCAAGGATACCTTCCCCTAGACCAGGTCGCTCAAAGCCCCATCCAACCTGGTCTTGAACACTTCCAGGGATGGGGCATCCACAACTTCTCCAGGCAACCTGTTCCAGTATCTCACTCCCTCACAGTAAAGAATTTATTCCTAATATCTAATCTAAATTTACCCTCTTTCTGTTCAAAACCATTACCCCTTGTCCTATCACTACACTGCCTGTTAAAGAGTCCCTCCCCATCTTTCCTGTAGGCCCCCTTTAAGTACTGGAAGGCCGCTACAAGGTCTCCCCGGAGCCTTCTCTTCTCCAGGCTGAACAACCCCAACTCTCTCAGCCTATCCTCACAGGGGAGGTGCTCCAGCCCCCTGATCATCTTTGTGGCCCTCCTCTAGACCCACTTGAGCAGGTCCATGTCTTTCTTATGCTGAGGGCCCCAGAGCTGAACACAGTACTCCAGGTAATATAAAGCCAGGTTGATTTCATTTACCACAGAAGTGCCCTTTGTACAGCTCAGTCTTACAAAACATAAACCAGAGTGATAAAAGGGAGACTGTCTAAATATACTAGTGGCTCTGTGTATTTCTGGGACAGTTTCTGACAACAGGAGCCGGTACCTTGATCATACTGTTCTGAGAGATGAAAACCCCGGTCCTGTGCCTCCTTTCCCATGACAGTAGCAGTTGCACCACTGCCCAGTGAGTCAGATGAGCTCGCTGCACTGATCAAAAATTGATCTAACTAAAAGGAAATAATTTTGTGAGTTCTATATCAGGTGATTTTGTACTATAGTTTAAAATATACCATGAAGAATATAATTCTAATTATTATAATAGAATGTGTACACAATACCCAAAACATATGTATGGTTTCTAATTGCCTCATTAACTCACTGTAAACTTTTCCTTCTTTATTTTCTTCCCTTCCCAATTTAGATGAAAAGTATGCCCATATTGTTTAAGGTTTGGAATTCCATAAGATTAAAAGTTGACATTTTCCAAAAGTCAGTAAAAGCAAATTTTCAATACACTTTTACATCCTTTTCTGTTTGTGGGGGATTTTTTAATATCAAATTTTAATTCCAAGTTCCATTTTGGAATAAAATTTAACATGAAACTTTAGACGTCTTCTTTGGACAGCTCCCTTCTGTTGGAGGGATCTTTGGAGGGGGCGAGGTATGTTTATCTGGAGCCTTACTTATAAAAAAATGTAACATGGCATTCCAAGATCATTGCCAGTACTGTCACTGATTTTACCTTTGTCTTCCTGGGGTAAAGATGGCAGGGCTAAGTGAGGCTGTAGAGCAAGCTGATATCATTTCAGAAACAGAAAGTATGTAGGAGACCAGAAAAAATATGTTGCCAAGTCTGCAGATCAAAATGTTTCACCGAGCTTTTGATAAAGGGCAAGTGACTGTATTTTTCATATTGTAGCATGGAAGTACTTTGTCGGGGGATGCAACGAGTCTACGGAATTCCTGACAGTTCAAGAACAGCGCGACCTTGAGCAGCTTGTAGTATATCCTTGAGAAGTCTGGAAAGATCCGAGAAGACCAGTACGAAAACAAGATAGTGATAAGAAGAACCGTCCTGACAAACTCACCAATCATGAATTGTTAGTTACTAACTAAGCCAATCATATACTAACACATACTCTGAAGAAGGGGATAAAAAGGTGTGTTAGAACAATAAAGTAGCCATTTTGCATGATCTATTACTTGTCGTGTCCGTCTCTACCGCAAAAAATGGTGACCCCGATGCGCCTGAGCAAACAGATCATCTAACGGCGATAAATCCAGCACTAGAGAGAAGTATACCAGCGGCAACGAGAGCTGCGAAAGAGTATACCGGCAGCGATAAAAGCTGCGGAGACGGAGCCCGGTGAAGCTGAGAGCAGTGGAATCTGCCTGGTCCGGACCTGAGCCTAGACACCTAATAAGGTGAGCCACCAGGGACTAAACCGTTAGAATGGGGCAGCAATTAACAAAAGAAAAGGAGACGATTTTGTCTACCTGGAAAGCCCTATTAAAAAGAAAAGGGGTTAAAACCCCAGAACAAAGCCTGAAAAAGATTTTGATATCGTGCAAGATGCAAGGCTTTACAGCCACAACAGTTACTGCATTCAGTGTGGATGCATGGCAAGCAGTGGGCTGGAAAATGTTTGATGAGATCTCTAAAGGACAGAAAGAGCTCTGTAAGTTGGCGATCGTATGGCATCTATTACGTGAGACCCTGAAGGAATGGAAAGCAGAATGTGATGCAAAAGATCAGCAAAAGAAAGATGAGAAATCAGAAAATGTTAGCAAGGAAAAAGCTTCTGCTCAAGTAACAGCTGCGGCCGATGCTGCAATATCAGCAGTTGCGGGCAGAAAACCCCTCACGAGCAAAATCAGATCATACCCTTATCCACCTCCTCCTACTACGCCATTAATTACTTTACCGGGCGATGAGGGGCCCTCCTCACCTACTGGTGCGGCAGCGGAAGGGGTGACTCCATCAGCCCCTCCTGAGGAGAAAAATGCGGTGACTAACACCGAGCCAGAAAGTGCAGGCCGTACTGAAATTGAGGGCCGAAAGGACGGTGAGAGTCAAACTGAATATGAGGGCCGAACGGAAAGTGAGAGCCAAAATGAAACTGAGGCAGAAAAAGCTCTAATTGACGCTATGCGATCTCTGCAGCTCGCAGATAAAACCATACCGAAAGAACCCCTGCCATGGACTCTCCCTCCATCCACAATAACTGTAGTCCCAAGATCCCCTGATCAATTTTGGGAGGGAGTTAGAATATGTGCTGCCGACTCTGGCAACTGGGATCTAGTAGAACGCCTCAGCCCGTGCTCTCTAACCCCAGCATATCTAAAGCCTCTAGATAACGCAGCAGAGGCTCCTGTTACATTTCCTGTTTTCAAAGCTGCTGCAGGCACAAACCGGCACGATGAGCACAATCCAATCGGCTGGAGAGTAGTGCAGGATTTGCAGAATAAAGTACAAAAATTTGGAATCAATTCTCCTGAGGTGATGCAACTTATTCGTATAATTAGCACAGATCTGCTGTGTCCATATGATATTATGCATCTGGCACAAGTGCTGTTTCAGCCTGTACAATTGCAAGTATTTCAATCCACTTGGAGGCAGATGGCACGCGCAGCGGCGCTGCATAATTCACGACTGCCACAGGGTGACCTGAGATTAGGCCTTGGAGCGGATGCTTTGCTTGGTGAAGGGCAGTATAGTAACCCTCAGCTGCAGGCTACATGGCCTCCGATGGCTCTCAAACAAGCCCAAAATCTAGGGCTTATGGCAATAAAGCGAACCATGGACATGGCAGCTCCAAAGCAAAAATACATCACTATCCGCCAAGGCCCCACAGAACCCTTTTTACAGTTTGTAGGAAAAATATCTTCCGCCCTAGAAAAACAGGTAGAAGATGAGGTCTTAAGACAAATGCTATGCAAACAGTTGGCAAAAGATAATGCTAATGAGGACTGTCAAAAGATCATACAGGCTTTACCAGGAGATCCTTCTGTCCCCGACATGGTAGCTGCATGTTCTAAAGTTGGGACACTGGAACACACGGTGGCCACCCTAGCCAATGCTATGAGAAATTCTGGAAAGTGCTTTGGGTGTGGCAGTGAAGGGCACATCACGGTAACTTCTCCACACAAAACATCACCAGGTAAACAACTGGTGCACCACTCACTGGAGATTACTTGCAAGAAATGTGGAAAATTAGGACATTTTGCAAAACAATGTCGTTCCAAATTTCATGCTAATGGACGGCCGCTACAGGAAAACCACAAAACGAGTGCGAGAGGGCGCGCGAGAACAAATCCCCTCCCGACAGCCGGCCAATTCCTCTCTGTGAAAAATTGTCAGCTGCAACAGCTGGCTCAGCAGGGTTGGATGTATCCACCGCCGACACAGTAACTCTAGTCACGAAAGACATCGTTAAGGTCCCTCTTAATGCAAGGGGTCCTATAGGACGGGGACTGAGTGCATTGCTACCGGGAAGATCAGGTAGCACATTGAATGGAATAATCGTGCATGTGGGAGTTATTGATGCTGCTTTTACAGGTCAAATTTGCGCAATGATTTCGACCCCCTACCCACCAGTAACAATCCCTAAAGGTACTCGCATTGCTCAACTTGTTCCTTTTTCGAGTTCTATTTCAAAAGCAGAACAGCGACTGCGATGTGATGGAGGCTTAGGCTCCATGGGACCCCCTCAGGTCTGCTGGTCTCAGACTGTCTCATCATCCCGACCACATATGACGTGCAGGCTGTCAAATCACGGAAGATCTCCGACTACAGTAAGGCTTGCAGGGCTCCTGGACACCGGAGCTGATGTGACTATTATTGCCGATTATCTGTAGCCGTCTACCTGGCCCACAGAGGAGGCTGGTATGGGAGTAGTGGGGCTGGGAGGATCCACACGTGCAAAGATAGCAGCCACTCCAGTTCTGATTATCAATCCTGAGGGCCAACAAGCAGTTATTAAACCATATGTGATGGCAGCTCCCCTCAATTTATGGGGGAGGGATTGCTTGTCGCAGTGGGGGGTGAGAATTATCACAGATTTTTAACAGGGGCCACTGTGCTGCAGGGTGTTAGACAACACATGCTTGTTTTAACTTGGTTAACAAATAACCCTGTGTGGGTGGATCAGTGGCCCCTACCAACTGAAAAATTAAAGGCCCTGCAAGAATTGGTAGCAGAACAACTAGCTGCCGGACACATTGAACCATCTCACAGTCCATGGAATACTCCAGTGTTTGTGAAAAAAAAAGAAATCAGGAAAATGGCGATTTTTGCATGACCTGTGGCAAGTCAATGCTGTCATGGCCACGATGGGGGCTCTGCAACCAGGTATGCCTTCACCTGCCATGATCCCTCAAGATGGGAACTCATTGTCATGGACCTTAAGGATTGGGTTTTTTTACAATTCCATTAGCTTCCCAAGACAAAAAAAAAAAAAAAAAATTTAAAATTTTTTGCATTCTCTGTGCCTTCTATCAATCATGCAGAACCGGCAAAAAGATATCAATGGAGAGTTCTGCCGCAGGGCATGGAAAATTCACCAACCACTTGTCAATCGTTTGTTGCACAAGCTCTGTCACCTGTAAGGGAAAAATTCCCTACTAGTTATAGTTATCACTATATGGATGACATTCTGTTAGCATCAGACAACAAGGAGCAGTTGAATGGCATGAAAAATTTGGCCACGAATTTGCTACAACAATATGAGTTAGTTATTGCCCCTGAAAAAGAGCAAAAAATAGCACCCTGGAAATATTTGGGCATGACAATTACAAATAAGCAGGTTGTGCCCCAACCTGTGAAACTTAACCTTGCGGTTAAGACACTCAGTGATGTACAGAAATTAATGGGATCCTTGAACTGGATCAGGCCCTATCTTGGACTGACCAATTCGCAGTTACAACCTCTATTGGACTTATAAAAAAATTCCAATGATCCAACAGAACCCAGAATATTGAATAAGGAAGCGTTAAATGTAATTCACAGGGAGGAACAATGTATACACAAGAAATTTGTTTCTCAAATTGATCTGTCTCCATTGGTACAATTCTTTGTACTAATTGACAAAACTGTGCCATTTGGTGCTTTGGTGCAGTGGAATTCTGAGTGGGATGACCCATTACAAATTTTAGAATGGATGTTTTTGTCATTTCTGGCCACGAAAAACTGCTCCTGGCTTGTTTGAACTTATTGCTGATGTAATCATAAAAGCCAGAAAACGATATGTAGAACTAACAGGACGTGATCCAGCTACGATTGTTTTACCTGTTCAAAATTGGTACTTTGAATGGTGTCTGGCAAACAATTACAAGCTGCAAGCGGCTATGGCGGGTTTTCAAGGACAGATCTCGTATCATCTACCGTCGCACCCGCTCCTGAAATTTGCTCGAGAAATACCATTTGGTCAGAAAAGCTTAAGCCAGCCGGAACCTGTGAAAGGCCCCACTGTCTTTACAGATGGTTCTGGAAAAACAGGTAAAGCAGCAGTAGTTTGGTATGAAAACAACAACTGGAACAGTGAAGTAGTGTATCAAAATGGTTCTCCACAAATAGTAGAGCTGCGTGCACATGGCACACTGAAGCAGCAGCTTCAAAATAAAAGGGGGAATGATTGGGGAGCCACCACAGGCATGTTCAGATAACTTAGTTTATGTTCTTAGCTTTCTCTATTATGGGGATAATTGTTCTCTACCTCCTTTTTTCAACACTTCTCTTTTTTCAACACAGAATTTACAAAGAGGCATCAAAGTACATGTTAAAGATTTAGTTACTGGTCAGTGGAGTGGACCATGTGAGCTATTAACCTGGGGGCGAGGTTATGCTTGTGTTTCTACAGATACAGGCCCACAATGGACTCCCGCTTGATTTGTACGACCATCATCATCTGGAACATCCCAGACGGTGCGGCAATATGAATACCACCTCAACCAATAACTAAGTGTAGGTCACCTTGACCAATATAACAGGCCAAGATTCTCTGTGCATTGCAACCGCATCACAAAGTCAATGAACCAATAGACAGGATGACTATGACTCATGCAGCGCGCCTGGCCAGCGAGCGCATGCGTCATAGGTGGCAAATGAGGTGGATTTTTGGCACCCGCTGGCCACGTGTGCTGAAATCCATTCCTCTACAAATGTATAAATACCGGGATTTTCCGAAGAGCATCGGACTGGTGTACGGCAAGGCCATCGTTGCCTCCATGGGGACGCCCACATAAAGCTGGCACCTACCGATCGCTGGGCTGAATTTGCGGAGCAAGACAGCACAAGAATGTACAGATGGTTCATCTACCTCACAGTCCTCGGATGGACGTAGTCATGGATACCACCGCAAACCAAAGAAAACATCTGGATGACCCTGGCTGACGTGACCGGACAAGATTTCTTATACCCTAGTACAGCAACACCAAGCAATCCCTTTTTCACAGGTTTAATAGGGGGTTACACTGACATCGACAAAGTTTAAGAACTTATTGATGGAGACCCCTGTGCAGCAGGTCATGGACTCAATGGATGGGAATGCCTGGTTTTCATGGATCGGGCATTAACCCTCATTGCCACCCCAGGAATCACAAATTCTGGGGTCCCTGAATACAGACTGGTGTAGTATTGTCAGATTTACTGCTAGACATTGATAGTGTCAGACATGCTACGCTGTAAAATAGAGCTGCAATTGATTTCTTGCTTTTAGCACAAGGACAAAGATATTTGAGGGTTGGGGATTGTCTGGATGGTTGATATCTCTGCTCAAGACTGTGGGGGTAGTGATCTTGATTGTGATAACTATGCTCCTAATGTTGCCCTGTCTTTTCGGCCTTCTGCAAAGGGCCCTGCAGAGGGCAGCCGGGATGATATTTTTAGCACAAATACAAAAAGGGGGAATTGTCGGGGGATGCAATGAGTCTACGGAATTCCTGACAGTTCGAGAACAGCGCGACCTTGAGCAGCTTGTAGTATATCCTTGAGAAGTCTGGAAAGATCCGAGAAGACCAGTACGAAAACAAGATAGTGATAAGAAGAACCGTCCTGACAAACTCACCAATCATGAATTGTTAGTTACTAACTAAGCCAATCATATACTAACACATACTCTGAAGAAGGGGATAAAAAGGTGTGTTAGAACAATAAAGTAGCCATTTTGCATGATCTATTACTTGTCGTGTCCGTCTCTACCGCGACACTACTTTAATAAGAGAAAGGATTTTTTTTTTCTAAGAATGTATTTATGATCCACAGCATGATATCTTTAAATTCGAAAATACACTATACATTTAACAGATTAATACATCCTTTGAAGAACTATTTAATAGGCCCTTTGGTACCATGCTGTACCAGTTGTTTACTGACATCCAGACAGATTTAATTTACCATGTCTTTTGTCTAAAAAAATCATTTAGCAAAGAAATATATCAGTTGAATCTGACATCAGCTCTTTCATTAGCCAAGATTCCATTTTCTTCCAGTAACCACTTCTGTCATTTATTGTTATTCTTATCTTCCACTCGGCTTTTAATAAGGTTTCCTTGAAAATTGCACTTGAAAGATTCTTCTGTATTGAAGCCAGATTAAAAGGTCAGGTAGTTATCCAAATCATATTTTTCTCTTTCTTAAGAGAAATTCTTAAATTTCTTAAAATTCTAGCATTTCAGTAGTCCAGTCATAATATACCACCCAATCAGATATTTTATTAAAAAGCTGAACTACCAGCCCTGCAGTTTCACATACAGGTTTTCCAGTATTTCCTTTTACGTTCTTCTCAGTATATTTTAACAATGGCTTCTACTGCAAGTTATTAGTCAGCACTCAGATATATCTCAAGAACAATTTTTCAGATGAGGAGAGGTTTTTTCCTGTAGTACTTTTTTCTTAATCTCTTTATGTAATTACAATTCTCTCTCTACTTCAATGTTAAGGTTGTCCATCTCAGATATAAGTTTAAATACTGAATATTTTTTCCTACACATCTAGTTATGGGGCAGGGGGATGGCTGTCAGTCTACCTTTAACAGAATTGAAGGAGTGGTATAGTACTCTGGAAGAAGATGGAAACCAAAGTTGGGCACTGTAAATGCTTTATGTGTTGCTCTGTTACATTAGAAGACTGTTATTAAGAGTATTGAGATTAACCCTTTGTTGATAATAATGACAGAATTGCAAACCTTAAAATTCCAGTTGTCATATTTTGTAATCAAATATATAGATAATTATTATTCCCACAACATTCATTTTTATAAAATAGGACAGTGAATATCACAATAAAAACTACTCTCAAAATTCAAAAATACTAATCACCCATAACTAAAGGAACCATTGGCTTCAACCATCCATGCTACTAATGGAAGGGAAATGTAGGGCAAGACTTGAAGGAATCAGGCAGGACAGCGGGTACTGCTCCGTTGTTAGAAAGGGACGTGCTGGAACTTGTAGGCTATAAACCTTGGGAGGCCTGATAAGGGAAATAGAGAGGCACCGATGTGGTGGAGAATTACTGACCCGTGAGTCATGCTCGATAAAGGGCTGGAACTTAGAGTCTTTTGCAAAAGCAGCCTAGTTGCTAACTGTCCAATTGCTAAAGTTAAGTAGCTACCAATTAGCGCCCACTGGTAAGAACTTTGAAGCATAACAACCAATCAGTTTAAAAAATGGGTCTTCTAATTCCCTATATAAACGAGTGTTATATGCAATAAAACGACTCTCTGCTTGCATCAAGCTGTGTCCCGTCTCTCAATCGTGGCAGGGAAACACTAATTCAGAAACATCTCAACAAAAAAAAAATTGAAAGAAAATTACATCAGATGTAAACCATATCCCCGTGCTTTAGTGCTGAGTTACAAGATGCCTGCTTATTTGAAGAAGGTCCAAGAGCATAGAGATTTTGAGTAAATTAACTCTGACTTTAGCATTTCCGTATCTAGCAGTCTGTAGACTTGACTGTACTGTTGTTTGAATGCTTTTCTCATATTTTTACTGTTTCTTCCTTTCTTATTGATTGCTAATGTTTTGCTATGAGAATTCAATACCCAGTATTCATTACTACTTTAAATAGCTTCTAAGAGGAAGACTTGAAGAAGCCAGTTAGGTTTCAATTTTTACAGAGTATTGGTGAAAGCTAATAGGTTGTTTGATGGATTTTTTTTTAAAGCCTTTACACAGATGCAGCATTCCCAGAGGTCATAAATATAAAATGTATCATCTAAGTGTAGTTTTTTAATTGTCCCTTCTTCCAGTATTCATACAAAACTATTTCTTGGTATATATAGCCTTATGTACGATGATGGTGTCCCTGTTTGGTTCACATAACTACCTTCATGCAGATTTTGCCAAAAGGCTTGAAAGAGGCTTCTTCATCTCTGTGTAAGGAAGTCTCCCATCCTGCATTATATGGCCATTTTCCAGCATGACTAGTGTCGCGTCCCACAGTTGGAGCGACTCAGGTTCGCGGATTTCCTTTGTCAGAATTAAGGTGAAACGACACCAGGGGAGTTCAAACAACAATCAACATTTATTCAACCTAGCTAACTTTGTCCAAGTACACATAAACTTGTTAATATGAACCTTGCAACATGTCATTAAGCCACTGTTTGAGAAGAGGAGGGAAGTACAGAAAAATGAAATGGAAAAAGGAACATGAAATGTATCAGAAGGAGAGCCCTCCTGTTGAGTCACGAGGTTCAGAGCAGACCCCCTTGCTTTCTGGACTCCTTCTCAGAGAGGAGCTCAGGGGCGGCTAGATCCACTCCTAGTCTCAGACTTGGTCAACGGTTTATGTTTCAAAGGATGAGGTGTAGGGACTGTGGAAAAGAGAGAAGGAGAAGATGGAGAGAGAGAGTGAGAGAAAGAAAGAAAGAAAGAGAGAAGAGAAGGGTTTCACCAGTCCTGGGTCCAGCGTTGGTCCAGCCAGCGTAGAGATCCAGTTCCAGAGGGTGCACTGAGGACTCGTTCTCTCTTCTTTTATAGTGCCTTAGTTGATGATCTCAACATGCGCAGTTCCCACACCTGGGGTTTACTGGAATCAGTCAGTGAGCTTTGGGGGGGGAGTGTTCATTGTGGAGTTGCCTCTCTTTTCCTGCTGGCCTGACCACTTAAGATAGAAGCACAGTCCCAACTTGCGTGGGGCCTTCTTCCTCCAGGAAGGCATAAATTGTGTTCCTTCTCCTGGTCACTGAAGATAAGGAATTGGGGCTTTGGAGAAGTGCGTTCCCACCCTCCGTGGGGCCCTCTCCTCTGTCCACATTGTCCTGTTCACAAAACTACAGCATTTTTACAGAGGTCGTTTTCTCCAGCAAAGCTCTTTTAGCGGATGTGAGACATTGAATTTGTCAGACTGTTACTGATTTGTTATTGATTTGTTATTAGTTAGAATTAATCATATTTAATTTTAATAGGAATGTAGAATTATAAGAAATATTTTAACAAAACTATACATATCTGTTTCATTCTACACATTTAACCATGGGAGTGTTAAGTTTGAAATATAGTCATAGGAACTTAGGAACTTTAGAAAATGTATTATGTGTAACCATAAGAGTTCAAGTATTGTCTAAAATCATGTGACCACAGAGACTTTGACAAAGATTTGTCGATTTGTAGTGTTTTGTTTTAAGAAACTAAGGAAACCGTTATGGACACCAGTTTGCTGCTTGGAAACCCCTTACCCTTCCCACCTCGATCTAATTATCGAGGATTCCAATCAGTAGAGTTAAGTGAGATTAACCAATGATTGTTTGAACATAAGAATACTGAAAAGGTGGTGTGACTGAGGACCAATCACTAGAAACGTTAAATTCAAGAATTAACATTGAATGTACTTTTATGTAAATCTAATATATGATGGTGAAAATCGTACTGCGCAGAATCACATAAGAGAGGTCAACTATTGGACAAAGTGAGGAAGACTACGGAAGACCACCAGAAGGCTTCTGAAGACCAGCAGAGGGTTCACCACGCCTGCGTAGAAGGACATTTGCATATGCTAATAACTTCCCAGAAATCTAATGGATATGTATAACCCTTCTCGGAAACCTAATGAATATGAATGAATAAGTTTAATATAAGGTGTATGATTTTGGTGTTCAGGTGTGCGTGGTTCGTGAGAGGACTCGCCCGCGCACCCGGCCGTTAATAAAGAAGTGTCTGCTTATCTACACTAAATTGGTGATGATAAGTTCCTTATTCCGAGATTTCGGCAACAGTTTCTGGTGACCCAGATGGGACCTCGCTGAGAGAGACCGGAGGAGTCGGGGACCTGATCGGTTCCAGCCGGCACCGAGGATTTCTCGGGGATACCCATCGATCCCCGATCCATAAGGCTCTTTGTGACGTCCCCTGGATTTTGGTAAGACACTTCTTTTCTTTGAAATATTAGGGATAGTGGGTTAGAGTCCCACTAAAGTGGGTTAGAGTCCCACCGTATCGTCTGCCTGTCAGACGTGGCGAAAGCTGCACAGGGTTGGACTAAAGGATCCTGAAGGAAGTGGAAGCCTAGGCGTCTGCCAGTAAGACATAAGCGAAATCTATTGCTGGGTTGGACAATTTGGGAGTGGGTTAGAGTCCCACAACTTTTGAGGATTCTGGGTTAGAGTCCCAGCTTCAAAAGCATTTTGGAAACTTTGGGTTTGAGTCCCAATTCCAAGGAATCTTTAAGAGTATATGTGTATTTTTGTGAGATATTTAGTGTATTTGGAAGTATCACAAATCAGAATTAAGAGTTGTGTTATAGTGTGTTATATATCTTTGTTTAAACTAACAATTGTGGAAAGGTGTGAGTGTGAGTGTTGTGTGAGACGTGCACGAAGCGAGTGTGGAGTTTGGAAGAATGAAGTGACAGATTTGAGTAATTGTATATTGTATGGTACAGCTCTGGCTGAGGCTGGAAGTTATAAAGTGTGAATACATTTTGTTGGTTAATAATTTGCCAGGGGATATTGGTTATGACTCTTGCCTAGGGAAGTCAGCTTTGTCCGTGCCCTAGGCGAGCAGATGGACTCCATTACCTGGCAACAACTGTTATTTGTATTTATTTGATATCTGGTATTTGATGCATATATTTGGTATTTGAAATTTTGTACTTGATACTTGGCATTTGATATTTGGTTTGACATTTGACATTTGATAATTGAGTATTGACTTTTGATATTTGATATATATATATCTAATACATATTTGGTATTGGGTATAAACATAATGGCATTGGCCAGATTATTTAAGAGTAAGAGTATGGGAAATTTGTCCACTGATTGAAAGATAGTGAAAACTTCTCCGTTAGGATGTTTATTAGCACATTGGGGGGAATTGCATGATGATTTACGTAAAAGTCAGATGATTGAATATTGTAATCATTGGTGGCCTCTGTATACATTGGAAGATCAGGAAAGGTGGCCCATGAATGGGACACTGAATTATAACACCATTCTGCAGTTAATGTTGTTTTGTAGAAGAGAAGGGAAATGGAGTGAAATACCATATGTGGATTTATTCTTTTACTTAAGACAGAGATGAGATTGGCAGAATGAATGCAAGCTAACTAGTAGGGACAATTTGGTAATGGCTATAACTTCTGATAAGAAGAAAGAGAAGAAATGTTGTCTGGCATGTGATATTGGAAAAGAGTTCTTAAAGAAAATAACTGCTCCCAAAGAGGATGAAGGGCCAGAGTTGGATATATCCCCTCCCAGGAGAGGAAGGAATTGGGGTCGAGAGCATGGGGAACAGATGGAGGAACCAGAAAGTAGTGGAATAGAGGATGTGGGGGAAGGGCCGTCTGAAGTTGTAATTCATACCCCCATTTCTCCGAGGACCCGACAGCAGGCACAAACAATAGCCCCCTTGCGGCAGGGAGTTGGTAATGATGGGCTGGTGTATGTAAAAGTGCCCTTTTCGGTTACAGACTTGATGGCTTGGAAGCAGGCAGCTGGAGTATATAGAGAAGATCCTGAGAGAGTAGGCAGAGTGGTGGATACTATAATTAGAACGCAGAATCCGGACTGGAGTGATTTACAGGTGATCTTGGATAATTTGTTGGATGATACAGAAAAGCAGATGGTACTAAAGACTGGCAAAGCACAGGCAGAAGTGGCTGTACTGAGTGGGACAACAGGTGGAACATTAGAGCAGAATTTTCCATCTGGGGATCCGCAGTGGGATCCAAATAAGGAGGAACATAGAGAAAGGATGAGTCGGTATCAGAAATGGATTTTATATGGACTTAAACATGCTATGCCTAAATCTCTGAATTGGTCTAAATTATATGAGGTGAGACAAGATAAGAATGAATCTCCCTCAGCGTTTCTGGAAAGACTGAAGGAAGCTGCCAGAAAATATACTGATTTAAGAGTAGATATGGAGGCGGCTCAGATACAGTTGGCTTTGATTTTTATGGGACAATCAGCACCAGACATAAGAAAGAAACTTCAGAAGCTGGAGGGAGAGGATTCAAGGAGTTTGAATAAAATGCTGGAGGCAGCATGGAAAGTATATAATAACAGGGAAAAAGAGGAAAGGAAAACTAGAGAAAATAGATTACTGGCTGTAATGACAGGAACAGCAGGCAGAGGACGAGGTAGAGGAAGAGGACGAGGTGTCTTTGGACAGGAAGGATTTATGAATTTTAGAAATTGGAATTTTAACACCCCCTTAGGAGTGAATCAGTGTGCATTGTGTAGGGAGATAGGACATTGGAGAAGAGATTGTCCTAAAAATGAGCAGTGTTCAGGAGGAAATATTCAGAAGGAGGTAGCTAGAATGATGGTTTTGGCTGAATGAAGGGGAACGGAGGGGAACCCAGCTGAGCCTCTGGTTATAATTAAGCTGGGAGAAAAAGAAGTTAAATTTCTAGTGGATACAGGAGCGACATTTTCGGTATTAAATACTTGTAAAGGAAAAGTTGGAACAAAACCAGCAAACATAATAGGAGCAACAGGGAAAGAAGAAAACAGACCATTCCTGCAACCTCTGGATTTGAAATTTGGAAATAAAATAATTACACATGAATTTTCGTATGTACCAGAATGTCTGATACCCTTGTTAGGAAGGGATTTGTTATCTAAATTAAATGCACAAATTGTTTTTGAGGAAGGAGAACTCTTTTTGAAAATACCTGAGTCAAAACCAGGAGAAATCCTGATGATACAGGAAAAAGTGGAGGAGCAGGAAATTCCACCAGAGGTGGATTCTGCAGTGATTCCTACAGTATGGGAAACAGATATTCCTGGTAAATCAAAAGTAGCAGCACCTGTACAAATAGATTTAAAAGAAGATGCAGGAACAGTAAAAATTAAACAATACCCAATTAAACCAGAAGTAAGGCAGGAGCTGAAGAAATTGATTGACAAATTTTTAGAGTACAAAATTTTGGAGGAATGTGAATCTGAATATAATACTCCTATTTTACCAGTCAGAAAACCCTCGGGTGAATACAGGATAGTGCAAGATCTGAGAGCAGTGAATCAAATAGCCAAAGACATATATCCTGTGGTAGCAAATCCTTATACATTGTTAACAGCGTTAAAGGAGACTCATCAGTGGTTTACAGTGCTTGATTTGAAAGATGCTTTCTTTTGCATACCCTTGGAGAAGGAAAGCAGAAAGTTGTTTGCTTTTGAATGGGAAAATCCACAAACTGGGTGAAAGATGCAGTTGACATGGACAAGACTACCCCAAGGATTTAAAAATAGCCCGACAATTTTTGGAAACCAGCTGGCAAAAGAGCTTGAAATCTGGAAACAGGACAAACCAAGGCCTGAACATTTACTTCTACAATATGTGGATGACATGCTGATTGCTACAGAAGAAAGATTTACCTGCATACAGGTAACCATTGACGTCTTGAATTTTCTAGGACTAAATGGGTACAAGGTATCCAGGAAGAAAGCCCAAATAGCATGTCAGACTGTGATATATCTGGGCTTTGAGATTTCAAAAGGGCAGCGACAATTGGGAAAAGATCGCAAAGAAACCATTTGTAGTATACCTGAGCCGAAAAATATCCATGAACTTAGAGCATTCCTGGGAATGGCAGGGTGGTGTCGTCTTTGGATCATGAACTACGGTCTAATAGCTAAACCGTTGTATGAGGCCCAAAAGAATTCTTCTTTTGAGTGGGGTCCAAAACAGCAAAGGGCCTTTACAGAGCTAAAACGTGCTTTAATGACTGCACCTGCTTTAGGCCTTCCTGATTTAACTAAAGATTTTCAGCTGTTTGTTCATGAAAGTCAACGCTTGGCACTTGGTGTGTTAACCCAGAAGATGGGAAGCTGGAAACGACCAGTCGGATACTTTTCCAAACAACTGGACACAGTGAGTAAAGGGTGGCCAACTTGCCTTCGAGCAGTGGCTGCAACAGTAATGATCATATGAGAAGCTCAGAAATTGACCTTGGGAAAAACAATAACAGTCTATGTCCCACACATGGTGAAAACTGTTCTAGAACAAAAGGGGGGACACTGGCTATCTCCGAGCAGAATGATGAAGTATCAGGTAATATTAACTCAACAAGATGTTGAAACGAACCAAGAGGTCTGAAATAGATGATGATATATGGAACGAACCATCAACAGGAGTGAACATTGGCTGGGCTCTTGAATCCCTTTTGAACCCTATAGCTTCATATAGAAACAGAGAATGGCTCTATCAGTTAACAGGTCAGGTAGAAAAATTAGCAAACATCACAAGGAAAGGGTTCAAGGAATTGAATATACAGCTGCAGGTGACTTTTAGGATGACTCTTCAAAATGGAATGGCTATAGACCTACTTTTACTTAAAGAACATGGAGTGTGTGGATACCTCAAGGATAGATTGGACCATTGTTGTATTCATATTCCTAATGTCACTCAGGACGTAGAACGTGACTTGGAGTTATTGAGCAAAATTGAAAAAGAAACTGAAACCGTTCGAGAGGATATGTCAGAAGATTGGCTGGGAAAAATTTTTAGCAGATTAGGATGGAATCTGAGCTCTTGGTTACGATCTGTAATTAAAACTCTGTTTCTGTTACTAATTGTCTTTTTGATGATCGTGCTGACATATGCTTGTCTGAAGAGACAATTTACTAATAGAATCGCAGTCAATCGCATGATCATGAGAGAAGTTCCAATTATTCCACCAGAATACAGTCCACCACCATAGTAGTGGATAAATGTTATGTAGGTAATGTGGAAGTATTGAAATCATTTTCAACACTTTCAAAGGGGGAAAATGTTACTGATTTGTTATTGATTTGTTATTAGTTAGAATTAATCATATTTAATTTTAATAGGAATGTAGAATTATAAGAAATATTTTAACAAAACTATACATATCTGTTTCATTCTACACATTTAACCATGGGAGTGTTAAGTTTGAAATATAGTCATAGGAACTTAGGAACTTTAGAAAATGTATTATGTGTAACCATAAGAGTTCAAGTATTGTCTAAAATCATGTGACCACAGAGACTTTGACAAAGATTTGTCGATTTGTAGTGTTTTGTTTTAAGAAACTAAGGAAACCGTTATGGACACCAGTTTGCTGCTTGGAAACCCCTTACCCTTCCCACCTCGATCTAATTATCGAGGATTCCAATCAGTAGAGTTAAGTGAGATTAACCAATGATTGTTTGAACATAAGAATACTGAAAAGGTGGTGTGACTGAGGACCAATCACTAGAAACGTTAAATTCAAGAATTAACATTGAATGTACTTTTATGTAAATCTAATATTTGATGGTGAAAATCGTACTGCGCAGAATCACATAAGAGAGGTCAACTATTGGACAAAGTGAGGAAGACTACGGAAGACCACCAGAGGGCTTCTGAAGACCAGCAGAGGGTTCACCACGCCTGCGTAGAAGGACATTTGCATATGCTAATAACTTCCCAGAAATCTAATGGATATGTATAACCCTTCTCGGAAACCTAATGAATATGAATGAATAAGTTTAATATAAGGTGTATGATTTTGGTGTTCAGGTGTGCGTGGTTCGTGAGAGGACTCGCCCGCGCACCCGGCCGTTAATAAAGAAGTGTCTGCTTATCTACACTAAATTGGTGTTGATAAGTTCCTTATTCCGAGTTTTTTGGCAACAAGACCGTCACAACTAGTCACATGCAAGAGGTTGAAATTCATAGTGCAAGATTATTTGTTTAACCATTGATATTTGTGGAAATAGAAGAGATCAGTCAGGATTCATTTAGATACAGGTATCATTTTGGATCTCCAAAATGCTGCAGACTCCCACATACAATACTCCTTATTTCTCTATATTTTGTGAATTTCTTCTTTCATAGGATGAAGTTTCAGCATGTGCTCTGCCTACCAGTTTCACAGCTGGCGAGTGTTTGTGATCGTCTGTGCACTGCCCTGCGTCTCTTCTGTGATAGCTCTCACCTTTATGCCAGAAAGTCCGCGGTTCTTGCTGGAGGTATATATTTCAAAATGGTTTTTATATTCCAGTCAAAATTATTTCTGTGTTTACATCATAACATCCATGTAACAGGCATTAAGATTTTTCAGTGACTATAGTGAATATCTTAATCTGAATATATGTTTTGTTTAAATGCTTTGATCAGATGTTTAGGTTGGAAAACATGATGAAGCTTGGATGATACTCAAGCAAATTCGTGGCACAAACATGCAAGCTCGTAGTCAGCCTGAGAAAATCTTCACAGTGAGTATTGCTTTTTAAGCTAATCGCTTAGCACATCAGCCAGCTTGCTGACTGGCAAAGTCTGGAGTGCTTAAGGAATCAATATTAATACTCTGCATGACAATGCAAATCATTTGCACTGTAGGTATCTAAATATAAGAACTGAATTCCTACTGAAATTGTTATATATTCAGCAGATGTTAAGATATCAGCCTTTGGCCAGCATATTCTTGAGCGTATGAACCCATTGTGTAATAATTTTCTCTGTTGTACTGAGATACTTAATAGACACCATCTGTGTTTTTTTAAGTTTACTTCATCCTTAATAATAACAGCAAGCACATAGTAGAAATCCAAATTAGTTGTCTGTTGTGTCTTTAAAGCTTTTGAAATGATTTTTTCATTTTTATCAGCTACAACAGTAATTTTAAAAAATTCACTTTAATTTCTGTGAAATAGTAAATTTCAGACATTTAATTTTCTCAAAATGTCTTGGAAGCTCAACCACATCTTGTTGTTGACTTGCAGGTCTAATGATAAGACCATATTCAAAGTATTGATGGGTTGTTTCTATTTGGAGGAGAAATTGGCAGTTCAGATGTGGGACTTTTTTTATGGCATCTCCTTATTTATAAAGAATATACACAACAGTTTTGTCTTCCTGAATACAGTAGGACCAAACAGCAGGAGGCATTTTCTTGCTTTGAAATCCAGTCTATCTTTCCAGCTTGTGTTGTGCCATGGGAGTGCTGGCACTCTGCTCCCTCTCAGAGCCATGTGTGGGATTTGTTTTCCTCTTCCAGAGGCTTTCTCCATGCTTTAATACACATATAACTCAATTAAGAAATCCTCTTAAAGGTTCTGCATTTGCAGGCAGTCTCAAGGAATGACCATTTGACCATATAACTTTATTCCATTGAGACTTGCAATTTATTGCTTTGGATGCTGTTTCCGTTGCCTCCATTTAATTTTTTCCACAAAGTAGCTCAAGAACTCCTATATTTAGCCTGAAAGAAGGCTGGTTAGCATATCTATCATGTTAAATCTACATTTACTGATACATTGGTGACCTACCCTATATCCCGTCTATCATGGTTTAACCCCAGCCAGCAACTAAGCATCACGCAGCTGCTCACTCGCTTCCCCCACCCACCCACTGGGATGGGGGAGAAAATTGGGAAAAAAAAGTAAAACTCGTGGGTTGAGATAAGAGCACTTTAATAGGACAGAAAGGAAGAAACTAATAAGGATAAGAATAACAATAATAAAATGACAGTACTAATAAAAGGATTGGAATATACAAAACAAATTATGCACAATGCAATTGCTCACCACCCGCTGACCGACACCCAGTTAGTCCCCGAGCAGCAATCCCCCCCCCCCTCACTCCCCCCAGTTTATATACTAGACGTGACGTCACATAATATGGAATACCCCCTTGGCCACTTTGGATCAGCTGCCCTGCCCTCCCAACTTCTTGTGCCCCTCCAGCCTTCTTGCTGGCTGGGCATCAGAAGCTGAAAAATCCTTGACTTGAGACTAAGCACTACTTAGCAACAACTGAAAACATCAGTGTGTTATCAACATTCTTCTCATACTGAGCCCAAAACATAGCACTATACCAGCTACTAGAAAGAAAATTAACTCTATCCCAGCTGAAACCAGGACACCGTCTAATCTAAAATTTTAATTTTTTATTTAATTTGCAAGTAAAGGGATTTGCCTATCACCATACAGCTAGGGTCTAATTTCACACTTGGCTCATGCTGATCTGAGCTGCTTTCAGACAGAGTATTCCTGCCCCCAGTCACTTTGGTTTTTTTCTGCCAGCATTGATATTCATTGATTGATTGCACAGTCAGCCATAGCATAGACCCTATCCCTCTATGGTGTTAGTTTACGCATGAAGAATAAGACAGAAATATGCTGGGACAAAGAGTGGGAGGAAGGATCAGCTACAGTCTCACATCAGTTTGATGTAATTGTAATTGCATTATAAAGCAGCCATGGAGAAGAAAACAAAGCACGTACTTGTTGTTTCCATGTCTTGTGATCTAAGAAGTCTTTCTCTCTACGGTTGTTAAAATGTAACACTGAACCATGTTAAACTCAGCAGTTTATTTATAGCTATTTTTGTTAATTGGCCAGCCATGAATAAGGAAAAAACCCACCACACTCTTGGGATTTTTTGCACATTTTTGCCATGAGCATTGGAAAGACTCAACTCTTGATATCGAGGAGTTGCAGGATTAGAAATACTGTACTGTATGTCAAGGTTTCACACTGATAGAAGTCCCTAATTTTAGCTTGCATTAATATGATTAGAAAATGCATCATTGTCTCCTCTTTGGAAACTATTAGCACTTTATCTTATAAAACCCAGAATGCAAAGAAAGTCTGCATAATCTGTTTGGGACATCCTTTTAGTCTCTCTTTTTAAAAAATTTAAATTAGTCCTGGATATTGTGGCATTTTGTCTCAGTAATTTATTCACATAGCTCTCCTAAGCCCCATTGCTTCATCTAGTATCATTCTATGACTAATGTGTTAATATTTTCCTCCACTTCATGTCACTAGTTCAATCGAACAGATACACTTTGATAGTAAGTGTTAGAGGCACGCACAATCAAATCCAACAGGTGTTAAAGCTCAGATTTATTCTTCAGTAAAAGTTAGTTAGAACTCCAGTAACATTTTGTAAACCACAGGCTCAATGATGTAAAGGGAATTAATAATACACAGCTGACTTAAAAATTCTTAAGATTTAAAATGATAGCTCCAAACCACGCGTATCACTCACCTAAAAGCTGAGGGCTCTCTCCCTTGAGGAGTTACCTCGGGCGGTGTCCCAACCCAAGGGGAAGTCCCTGACTGCAGACCCGCTGCTCAGAGGAGGACTGATTCCAACATGTCCTCCGGCGGGACCCTGTTTATACCCTTGTCGAATCTGATCTGTGGTCATTTAATCCCTATTGGCTAAAAAGGTCACCTCAGTGTACCTGGCATGTCTCGACTGGTCAGTTCAATTTTCAACCTGTGGCCTCTAGGGTTTGGGGTTTTTTTTTCTCTTCTCCCTGCCTGAAGAAGTTTCATTTCCTGCTGGGGGGAGTGTACTGCCACAGTATGTTTTCTAATTCTACAACTGATGTAACTTTTTCTCCGTTATTGCTGTAGTTTTAGTGTGCTTTCCCTTGATATATTTTCCTAATTATATTGATGTCATCTTTTCCTAGAAGCTTTTTTCACAAGTCATGTTTATTCTTGTTGATCATATTATTGAGGATTTTATCTTCAAACCTTTAGAACAGAAAAAGCATCAGCTGATAAACAGTTGGGTTTAGAGTTAGAAACTCCAAAATGGATGTATTCTAGTGACTGACTGTGGAATTTGTGGAGGTGGTGGCTCTTAATACTTTTGAAAATCTCTTCTGAGAGCAGTGACACTAAAACAGCCGGTAGTAAGTTGACAGTATCTTCCATTATGGGACTACCCACATTAAACATTTATGTACATGCTTAATTATCTTCCTGGATCCTTAAAATATACATTCATTAGATCAGTTGGTTTAAATGTTTAAGAAAAAAAAAATCTTTGTATCCCTAAAACCAAAATTGTCTCTGTTCTTTCATTGCCATGTATTAATCATTTTTTCTACAAACATTTTCCTTTGCAGCATGTCTTGATTTTGTAAAATTTCAAACATTGCATATTTCTAGCTATTGCTTTTAAACAGAAGTTCCATTTTAATTGAAATAAGTATTCTTTATTGTTTTTTCTTTAATTCTTCATATACTGACAGCTGAATTGGCATGGTCCAGATGGACCATTGTCCTGATTCAATAGGACTTTTCTTATGTTAAAGGACCATCAAGGCTATGGGCTTTTTGTCCCCAGTCAAATACAGTGGTCCTAGGATATATATGATTCCCCCCCCAACCTTCACAGCTCCAAACAAGTCAGGTGGCCAGGACAGTGAAAAGGCTGCCTCTCAGCCTACAAGTGTTCTTGCTTATACAATGTGATTCAAAAGGCATGCCCTTTCTGCCCGGAGGTGTGGCATGAGAGCACGTGAGGATGTCTGTATGTACGAGGTCTTAAATAATCTTGGAGGACTCAACTCAGTCTTTTGTATAAAATGTTTCATAAAAGCAGTTTAAGAAAAGCTTAAAATCAACTGAATTATGCAGACAGGATTATTGCTATTGGAAAAGGCATGACAAGAAGGGTACAGGCTTTTGATATGGTCATGGTTTAGAAAGACAGTGAGCTGCAAAGTTTCAGAAATGAAGGTGGTTACAGCTAAAACCACTTAGTGGGCTTTTTTTTGGTTTTGTTCACAGGATGAGGCTGCTGGTGCATCTTAAACAGTGTACATCTGTAAAAGCAGTGGGCTGAAAACTAGAGCTTTACCATCAATACTGCTATTCCTTGATGTCCTGTAATCCACTATGATACATCTGTGGGTAGTGGTGTCCTCATTCTGTTAAGAAGAAACACAAGCTATTGCTACCTTCAGAAATTGCAGCCAAACATTGAACACTCAGTCTGTTGCTCTCTCCCTCCTTATATGTCAGTCCCTTTCCCCATTGTATTTATTTTCTTTCCATTCTCTTTGTATTTGCCATCTTTTAAAATAAACTGTGGATGAATACACTGCCTTTTGTGATACTGCTATGATCCTGGGACCAGAGTGGAAGCCAAAACCAAAACCAAACCCATACAAAGGTATAAGTTTGTCAGGTCCTGAAGTGGCTGAGAAGACCATATAAAATATTCTTGTTCTGTTACACAGGAGAGTGCAAGTGAAAATTAGCATTGTAGACAACATCACATTCTCTGTCATTGGTATTTCTGGTTTTTTCCCTGATGTCTGTTTATCTCATTTCACTTTAGATTAAGTAGATGATTGCTCATAACAGCAATAACATGCATGGTTCCAGATAATTTCTCATAACTTTTTCTCTCTTTATTAAAAAGAATAGTTAAAGTTGACATCCAAAAGACAAGGAGAGTTCCCTGTCTAGCACTACAGGAAATAAGAACAAAAGAAAAATGTTATTCAGCTATTAATTCTTGACATTTCAAATACTTCTATTTTCATACTGTATCTTTAATCAATAGAGTTTCAACAATGTTGTGATAGCAAGTCAGAAACAACTTGATAGCAAACTCTGGACATGCTTAACTGAGGGTTTAAACAATGTTTTATCCTTTGTGGCATTAGAGATATGTACAGCAACACTCTAGCAAAACCTGACAATAACAGCTTGTTTTATGCAGAAGAAATGGATTTCCTGCATGGTTTGAAAGTAATACAGTTGCATCCATAAAGAACTTTGGCATTATAGTGTGCTACTATTCTTTTATATTTCTAAAGCATTCCTAGTGTAGACACAGGTTTAATATCTGCTCATTTTTAGTTTATGGGAACCTTCTAATAATCCTCAATAGGCAGTCAATGATTCAAGAAAATGCAAATATTTGCTGTTCTGTTTTTATTTCTAGGTTAAAAAAATCAAAACTCCGAAGCAGATAGACGAGCTCATAGAAATAGAGTGTGATACAGGAACTTGGTACAGGAGGTGTTTTGTTAGAATTCACACAGAGCTATATGGTGTAAGTAACAACATCTCTGTTCATTCTGTAATTACCTTTTTGGTTTTTAATTAGCATTCAGAAATGGGATGAATTGGTTAAGCTCACGTTGGTGATAGCTGCAATGCTACATTTTCCATGCAACTGGGAGGTTCAGGAATCAGTGTAAGATTCTGTTTTCCCGACCCAGAAGAGGCACAGGTGAATCACAGAGGTTGGTTCTGACTTCTGAGGAGGAAAATAATACTGCATTGGCCTTCACACAACTGATGGCTAATAGTTACAGAGCCATATGCCCAAGCACCACAATATAATATGTAGTGGGAATGCATATTAATATATACCTATGGAAAGAGGTGACACATGATGAGATGAAAAATTATCAGCAGGAACTTGAGGTGGCCACATTACTTACAAATGTTAAAGTCATGAATAAATTGTGTAAATGAATGTCAATAAAACCTTTATAAGGCACCATATCTGCATGTATTTTTAGTCATGTTGAATGTTTTACCAGAAAACTACTTTAGGGCTATTTCAGAGAGTTTAATACAAGCTCACTGGGATTGTGCTCCATATCCTTTTTTACAAAACCAAAATTATGCAGTGTCTTTGAACCTTGTAATGGAAAGTAAGAAAAGTATCATTAATTTAAAAAAAGCACTAAAAATGTCAAAAATAGCTTTTCACAACTGTTAAAAATCTGGCATCTTAAGGCTCTCCAGAGCTATGATGAAGTTGTAAACCAAGGTTTGTCACATATTTCCAATCAAAATTGCTTTGCTTGGAAAAATAGCATTTTCCCTTTGAAAAAAAAAAAAATCCAGAAAGTGTCTACTTTTAAAGTTACTTGTCCAAAAATAGAGTAGTTGAATATTGAAATGTTATGATTTGGCCTTGTTACTAAAGCAGCTTTAAAGGAGTTTCAGCTTGGTTGTCTCACATCCTTGTTATCTCACTGGACTAGCCCCTGGGTCAGAATGTCTTCCCTGTTGCATGATGTGTGCTAAAATCTCTTAGGACAGACTGTCTCTTCTCTTCAATAGGAGGAGACCATCTTGAGATATGGGGCAGGGAACACCATTCTCAGTCAGCTCTACTGTAGTGTCTCTGACCTGGAGGTAGTCCCAGCTTTTCCTCATATAGTTAAAGTACCAATTTCTAGCTGTGATAGGTTATGACAGATCAGACTGAGTGTGTCCCTGTTGAATTATGGAATATAGTTTGTCTGAACTTAAAGTAGTGTAATACTGGGAAATGAGAAGGAAACATTTCTGATGATCTCTGGTTTATTTGAGATACTTAAATGAAGCTGCCTAGAGATTAGGAAAGTTTGAGGTGATCAGAGCAGGGGTGAATTAATGACACAGTCCACACTGATGGATGAAAATTGGACATGAGCCAGCAATGTGCACTTTCAGCCCAGAAAGCCAACCATATCCTGGGCTGCATCAAAAGAAACATGGCCAGCAGGTCGAGGGAGGTAATTCTCCCCTTCTACTCTGGTGACACCCCACCTGGAGTGCTGCATCCAGTTCTGGAGTCCTCAGTACAACAAAGACATAGACCTGTTAGAGCGGGTCCAGAAGAGGGCCACAAAAAAGGTCAGAGGGATGGAACACCTCTCCTATGAGGAAAGGCTGAGAGAGTTGGGGTTGTTGAGCCTGGAGAAGAGAAGGCTCTGGGGAGACCTTATTGCGGCCTTTCAATATATAAAGGGGGCTTATAAGAAAGACAGAGAGAGACGTTTTACCAAGGCCTGTAGTGACAGGATAAGGGGCAATGGTTTTAAGCTGAAAGACGGTAGTTTTAGATTGGACATTAGAGAGAATTTTTTTACAATGAGGCTGGTGAGACACTGCAACAGGTTGCCCAGAGAAGTTGTGGATGTCCCAACCCTGGAAGTGTTCAAGGTCAGGTTGGATGGGGCTCTGAGCAACCTGATATAGTGGAAGGTGTCCCTGCCCATAGCAGGGGGATTGGAGCTAGATGATCTTTAAAGAGCCCTTCCAACCCAAACCATTCTATGATTCTATGAAAAGAAGCCAGAAAGACACAGAACACACACAACCTGGCTATAGCTGGAGATTAACATATTTGTATCAGAAGTACAGCTATGACCTCAGTATCAAAGAGCTGATCTTCTCTCTCTGATGCCCTGAAGAAGCAAACAAATCAGAATCAATCATTTAACAAAATTGTTCAAAATGCAACTTAAAATAAATGTATTTCCTAATGATTTACAGATTTAGTTGATGTTTATGAGATGCTTCAACTACCCAGTGAAGGATAATACGATCAAACTTACAGTTGTATGGTTCACCCTGTCTTTTGGGTAAGAGTGGTTGAGATCCTAAACCATTTTTGATAGACTATGACAGACAGAAGAATCATCTGCATGCAAATCTCTGTCACTATGATTGCCTTTTTTGTTTGGAAAGATTTTATTCAGTATCATTCCACAAAATGTTATATTTATCGATTAGTCTATTCTTGGTTGCAAGCCTGACTCATCAAGAATAACTGCTTCAGAAAACTGGCATCTTCTTTGGTCAGCATCATTCAATATTTTTATACAGTCAATCAGCAAACACAGAGGAACTGTGCCTGCCTCACCATTTTAAAAATGTGAGCTTGGTACTCTACCCGCACTAACTTGAAAAGAAGTACATGTTTTAACCAGGGAGGTCAGACTTAATTTGTACAGGGTTTAGAAGATGTACTGGGTGTTGTCACCCATTATTCCCAAGCCCACTGTTGTCATTGCAGGCACATGCTGCTGTAGTTCACCTGTTTGCATCTAAAGGCAATTGTGCTGTGTGGATTTTTTTGTATTTTTAAAACTAATTTAAGTTTAAAGCAGACTCTAGAAAATATTTCTTCTTTGTACCTCTCATGGTTTGCAGTCTATGGAAAACTCCATTCTTTCTGTCTGGGCACTGCAGGGGGTCCCCAGTGTCTGGTAGGGCAGGGCCTGACAGCTGGGGCCCGTCCCACTGCCCCAGCCAGGAGCAGGGCAGACAGGGGCAACCAGGCATCAGGCACCTCCCTGGGGATAGGGATGGGCTGAGACAGGGCCAGGATGTGGGCCTGCAGATGGGTCCAGTTTGGCGGGGCCCATGGCTGGGCAGGGCTGTGGGGAGCTGGAGACCGATCCTGTTGTGGCATCACTGGGGCAGGGGATGACATCCCTGGGGGGGCTGACATGGGTCCTGGACTGTGGGCAGGGTGGGGGGAGCCCTGGGGGTTTGTGCAGGAATGTCAGGGCTGGGAGTGCTCTCAGGGCCTGGACACATTGGTTTCATGCAGAAGTGAATTCCACTTTGGATCTGCTCTTTATACATGATATGTGGAGACCATGATACAGGGCACAACAGCTCCATCATGTAAGTGGCCGAAGTAGCTGCTCGTCCTCACTTTGCACAGGTTTCTGAATCAGTGAGATGACTGGCAACTGAGTGTTTTCTGTTTTTCACAGATACTATGGCTTATCTGTCTGGTTTCCCGATGTCATTAAACATCTGCAGTCAGACAAGTATGCATCCCGAGTGAAACATTTCCGCAATGAGGAGGTTTCACATTTTGTCTTCAACTTCACAATGGAAAATCAGATTCACAGCAATGGAGAATACATCAATGACAGGTTTAGAGATTTCCTAATATCCTGACTTGGTTGGAATAAATAAATGTATGTTTTCAAGTATGTCCTGATAATCTAATATTTTTCTTCATTAACTAATTATCGGGATTTAACCCCAGCTGGCAACTATGCACCACACAGCCGCTTGCTCACTCCCCCCCCAGTGGGATGGGGGAGAGAATCAGAAGAGTAAAAGTGAGAAAACTCATGGAATGAGATAAAAACAGTTTAATAGGTAAAGAAAAAGCCACACACACAAGCAAAGCAAAACAAGGAATTCATTCACTACTTCCCATCAGCAGGCAGGTGCTCAGCCATCTCTAGGAAAGCAGGGCTCCATCACACGTAACGGTTACTTGGGAAGACAAACTCCATCACTCCAAACGTCCCTCCTCCTTCTTCCCCCAGCTTTATATGCTGAGCATGACGCCATATGGTCTGGAATATCCCTTTGGTCAGTTGGAATCAGCTGTCCCAGCTGTGTCCCCTCCCAACTTCTTGTGCACCCCCAGCCTACTCGCTGGTGGGGTGGGGTGAGTAGCAGAAAAGGCCTTGACTCTGTGTAAGCACTGCTCAGCAGTAACTAAAACATCCCTGTGTTATCAACGCTGTTTCCAGCACAAATCCAAAACCTAGCCCCATACTAGCTACTATGAAGAAAATTAACTGTAATCCCAACTAGCACACTAATAATAGATGGGTTTGTTACTTTTTAATGAGAATTTATTTCTCTTCTTTATTTCTTATGACTTGATCTTGAACGGTGCTCTGGAGCATGGGGAGAAGTGGACCTGTACATGCCCTGGTGGTTCCTGTGTGAGGATCCTCCATGCAAACCCAGCTTCCTTGCCCTCCTAAGAAACAGACTGAAAAGCCTGAGTTAATGATACTTCCTTTCACAGTGGGATTCAAAGGTTTTCAGACCCAACACATGTGGCATATTGTAGGGGGCTGTATGTACTTTCATCTCTGTTGCTGGTTCTTTTCTTGTATCGATGAAAGACGCTTCCGTGAAAATGTTGAGCATTGAGAGGATAGGATTTTATCACAGAAAAATAAAAGCTAAATATTACTGTAAATCAATAAAAAGTATAACAGCTCTAAAATGGGAAACAGCATGTTGGCAATGCCTTTTATGTTTTTCAACTGAATCTGTACATATTAATGCTCTATCTAGACTTTACGGATAACTAGATAACTTGGGGGGAAATTAAACACAGCTGGTTTAGGTATCTGGTTTCTCTTAAGAAATATACAGAACAACCATGTGAATGGTCTCCTGGATGTTATGGTGCTAATTATTACTTCTATAGGAAAATGTATATCTAAGTGAATAAAATTACTGCTTTTGGTAATTCAGGGCTTTGGTTTTTTTATAAGAACTTGAGTTTTGATGCAGTTAAAAGTTTATGCATTGCGGACAAAAATGAACAGTTATCTCATTTTAAAACCAGCCATAGCTTCCCAGTTCTGTTCCTTTCCAGGAGGTAGATGTTCTCCTAAAAGCAAAGAACCATTTACTGTCATTAAGTTTTAGTTGTTTTGCACTCTGTCAACCGAGATCTTATCAATTTAAACTGAAAATTCTTGTAAAACACTAAATCTAGCACTAATCTCCTCTAAACACTAATTTACTCTTTCAAATGTGCAAATTTAATAGGCCTCTGACAGTTATTTGAGATTCACAAAACATTTTCCACAGTAGTATGAACTCTTTATATTCTTCCTCCACAAATGTTTCAATGCTCCACTCACCCCTAATTTCAGTGTTTCCTTCATGTTCTTTCTTAACTAGATCCATCAATACTTTTTACTTCATTACATTTCTGTTAGGTTTGAATTCAAATCATTGCAACACCAATTTTAATATAGTCACAAGATATTTTCTGTCCAAAGGTAAAAAGTGCATAAGAAGAATGTAGGATATATAGTCTGTCATTTCTGTTCCAACTGACTAATCTAATTGCTAAATTCTCTTTGTTCTCCTCTGGAATTAAGCTACATTTTAAAATGGAAAGTGCTATAAGACAAATGATGAGTTGACACTGAATGCCAGCCTGATTTTAATCAGTCTGTCATAAAGGAGAAATGATATAGTAACTAAAACTAATGAGCTGAAAACACCATTTTTCTGACCAATACATAAAGAGAACTCATTAGCTAATAAGCCTTTTCCTGTGATAAACACAATTAGCTTTTGCTCTCCTTTCTCATAAAGATGTGATTCCAACAACTTTATTGGTGAGAGAGTTTAATTCCTACTGTTTTGTAGCTAGCATATTTTGTGTGTTCCTATTCCTACTATTAGTCTTGTTATAAGAAAAATATTTAGCTAGTCACACTAGGTTTAATTAGAGTAGAGCCAGGTCTGTGTTCAGAAGGCTTTGCCATTTTAACAGTTCTTACTGTTATATAACTATTAAAGTACTGCTTGTCAAAGTGTTGCCACTTTGGGTGAAGTCTGCCAGCAAAACTGCCCTTTTTTAGATACTAGAAAAGGCTTACAGCATTGTTTTAGCCTAGTAATGTTGAGGTAGAAAGTTACTGCTAGTAATATACTTCGTCCTTGACTTTTTTCTGTGAATGACTTGATTTACAGTCATGATCAAAGAACTAGGAGTTAAATGAGAGTCAGTAGGAAGGAGGATGTTCAGAAATAAGAAAAGCTACTGACAATTTGTTTCTCCATGTTCTATGTACACAGTAATTGCAATTGCATCCACAGACACAGGAGTAACAAACACATACTTCCAGTTAGAACCCTAGCTGTATAACTGCCAATGTAATTGTTGTGTTCGTGTTAAACTATTTTGTGAAACCATTTTTAAACACTTGAACCAGTGTGTTTTGGATTTGAGTCTGACATGGTGCCCAGTGTGTTCAGCTGGAGAAATAAAGTTTCTTTCAAAAATTCTTTCTTTCCAGCTTGTTGGTACCAGCAGGTGCTTGTTTGTTCCAAGAGACCAGGTTTCTGGAGCCTGAGCTCCCGTTTTCCAACTGTAATGTCAAATTACAAGTAATAGTGATTTTACAAAGCTATTTTATGAATGTCATGACATTGTTTTTCATTGATGATTAAGGGCAAGTAATAACTGAAATACTATCAAAGAAATTGTATTACTGGTTATGGCCAGCAGCTATGTGGAGCTATTTGTCTTATTAATGCTTTTTCTGAATGATAGTATTCTAGAATCAGCTAAATTTTAATTATGTTTCCAGAATGCCTTTAAGGAATCACTGTTTCTGGGGTTGAGATTATTTAGACCTGTGTAGCTGTGTCAACTTGACCTGTTGCTCTTTCTAACCTATGAAGGTAGACTGACAGAAATTATTTGTATTGAACAGGTTTATTATGATGAAATTTAAATCAGTAACCTTTGAAGATTCCCTTTTTAAGAATTGTGTGTTTGAAGACATTACTTCACTGAACTCATACTTTAGGAACTGTACTTTTGTGAATACCACCTTCTACAACACAGGTATTACAAGAAAAACCCCTGAACACCCATTGTTTATCTGTATGTTCTCATCTTACTATTTTGGACTGTTTATAATTTCTGGATTTCTAATAGGGCATTCAAGAAGCCTTCCTGTAGGGAATAAAAAGCAACAAGCCTCAGTAATTTAATACCAGAAAAGAGAAAGGATCACACCCCATTAGAGATACCACAGACCTAATATTGACTCAGATAATAAACATCTCTTTCATTTTAATAATCTCTAAAGAGATTCAGTCTGGAGAGGAGAAAATATGTTTACTGCTTTACTGATAGCTTTAATTAGGTGTATTTTTTTTTTATCTAAATGGGACTGGTGAAATGCATTGTTCTATTGTGCTTGCTGTGGCATGGGGATCTGAGTTCAGGATTCAAACTACCTTATCTATAATCATTCCCAGTCTAATAAGTATTCTATCAAAAATAGGAATACGTATTTTCATATGTTTAAACAGAGGACTCATTTTTTTCAGTTTAATACAATGTAAGTGAAAATAGAATATGGCCAACTAAGCCTATTGAAAAGATGCGGCACTTCTTATTGCTTTCCTGTAAAACCAGAAATCATAATAGTAATAGAGTTCTGTTTAAGAACAAGCAATGCCCAGCTTTCTTTGACTGGAAGGAAAGTATTCTTGATTCAGGGTTAAAAGACTGACAGGAGGAACAGAAAGAAAGAAGAAAGTATAAGGAGAGGTCTCTGAAATTGTATTTGAAGAAGAACAGCCTCAACTGTTGCATGTAGTAACTCATTTGTGTTCAAGCTGAAGACAAAGTGGCCCGCTCAGAAATGAAAATGGGTTTAATCTGAATTCCATAGGAACATTTCCCTTTAAAAAAGTCAAACCAAACTGGGCATGACCAGCAGTCTCATCTGAAAGGCTATCTGGTATGGAAATAGAAGGTCTGATACAGAGCAAGACCAAGTGATGGAAACTTGCAGATATCCAGTGCTTTTTATGCAAGACCAGCTGTTGCTGAGAGGTCTTAACCAAATACAGTCCAAGCAGAGCTGAAATATAATTTGCCTAATTACAGGCCTTAGTTGCTCTTTTTCATGAGTTCTGCATATTTTTCTATTAAAATAAGAAGGTATCAAAATTGACAGCAACAACTAGTCCCATTTTACAAAGCAGTGAAAGCTCCTAATTGTCGTTAAAGTTGCCTAAACTTGAAATGTTTTTAATCAAAAGCTGCACATGGAGTTGGCTGTTAGCTGAAATCTTTCTTTTTCTTCTTTCTACAGATCTCGAGCAATATAAATTTGTTGACAGCGAATTGATAAATTGCACATTTTTCCACATCAGGACAGGATGCCAGATTTCTTTCAGTGACGACTACAGCACCTACTGGATCTACTTTGTTAATTTCCTGGGAACTTTGGCAGTGTTACCGGGGAACATCGTATCTGCTCTTCTGATGGATAGAATTGGACAGTTAACGATGCTAGGTAGGGGCTTCACTTTAAAACAGGGAATACCACCAACGCCTAAAGCTCTCCTGATAAAGTAACATGATCTCTTTTTAAAGGATTTGGTTTGGAGAGATGCAGAACATTCCTTCTACAGATACTTCCTTTATGTGGTATTCTAAATGCAGTTTTAAAAAGCCCCCAGTTTAGAAACTCTAGGAACAAAGGGGTCTGTAACCAGTTCTGCTATGTCACGTTGTCAGTTGTTGCTCTTTCACACTGATATTACAAGACTGCAATTTAGGCATTTGGGATGAGATTTTGGAAAGTGCTGACCATTAGCTTGTCTTTACTCTAGCTGAAAGGAAAGCAAGATGTATACAGATAACCCTCCATTTGTGAAGCAGCTCCTAGGAAGAACCAGCAGTCCTTTGCCTGCTATCTACTTTGCAAAGTAACACAGCTGAAAGACATCTACTGTGGACTATCTGCAATCACAAATGTTTTAATTTTACTTAAATAACTATGTGGTAGTTCATCACATTCATTTTCTAGGAGAATATCTCTATATAAATGCAATTCCCACTCAGTGTTTTTATTACTGCAATATATGAATGAGTTTCATGTAATTGCAGAAGATGATGAATGAAGACAAATAGGGATAGCTTTCCCCAGGCAGGTTGCTTTGGGAGTTCAGAGAGGGTTCCAGCTTAATACAGTATTATATGTACTAATGTTTGAGGAATATGGTTTTTTTCCCCAAGCCACTTATAATGTTTGTCTGTGTCCTGGTTTCAGCTGGGATAGAGTTAACTGTCTTCCTAGTAGCTGATACAGTGCTATGTTTTGAGTTCAGTATGCGAAGAATGTTGATAACACTGATGTTTTCAGTTGTTGCTAAGTA
Source organism: Astur gentilis (assembly GCF_929443795.1). NCBI lineage: Eukaryota > Metazoa > Chordata > Aves > Accipitriformes > Accipitridae > Astur > Astur gentilis. The sequence continues at coordinate 3,174,111 of NC_064918.1, read as the reverse complement.
GTGTTTAGACTATAGTCAAGGATTTTTCAGCTTCTCATGCCCAGCCAGCGAGAAAGCTGGAGGGGCACAAGAAGTTGGGAGAGGACACAGCCAGGGCAGCTGACCCAAACTGGCCAACGGTGTATTCCATACCATGTGACGTCCCATCTAGTATAGGAACTGGGAAGTGGGGGCAGGGAATCGCCGCTCGGGGACTAGCTGGGTGTCGGTCGGCGGGTGGTGAGCAATTGCCCTGCGCATCATTTGTACATTCCAATCCTTTTATTACTACTGTTGTCATTTTATTAGTGTTATCATTATCATTATTAGTTTCTTCTTTTCTGTTCTATTAAACCGTTCTTATCTCAACCCACGAGTTTTACTTCTTTTTTCCCGATTTTCTCCCCCATCCCACTGGATGGGGGGGGAGTGAGTGAGCGGCTGCGTGGTGCTTAGTTGCTGGCTGGGGTTAAACCACGACAGTCTGCCTGACTGGTCTTACCAGGAAAGGACGCCTCTTTACTTTTTAAGCCAAATATATTGGTAAGTTAGTTAGCTACACTGTGCGAATAGAAAGATTTGACACAACAAAGATTGTACTTTAAATACATCTCCACTTAGTGTTCATTTCCTCTGTCTTGTGCCTAGGTGGTTCCATGGTTCTTTCTGGCATAAGCTGTTTTTTCCTGTGGTTTGGGACTAGTGAATCCATGATGATAGGTATGCTGTGCCTCTACAATGGTCTCACCATCTCAGCATGGAACTCTCTTGATGTCATTACTGTAATGAACAGGTTAACTTTGTTCATGAAATCGCACATGGGGGTAGAGACATTCTCCACAAATACCCCTAAAAGTCTTACTGCTAATCTTGACCTTTGGTCCGTGTATTTTAGATAAAAGTTGTAGCCCTTGTTCAAAGCAGAATAGAATCAATTCGGCTAATGGTGCTAAAACAACAAATATGATAATTTACTTACATACTAATCGGGAAGGGGGAAGACACACATTGTGAAAAAACCCAAGTGCTTAAATGTTGCATAAAAGTCACAAGGAAAATAACAAATATAATTTACTAGATAAGGGGATTAACTCTACCACGACTACATATCTCCACAACAAAAGACATTCTACATCAAAAAGACACTTCCCCTTGAGAAGATGGACCGAATCCGCCCAATAATGAACCTACACGAGCAAAGAAAAAAAAAAGGGAGAAACAAGACAAGGTGAAGATTGACAAGGGGGGGGGGGGCATAAACTGTATAAAAGGAATGTAACTATAACAGAAAGTTGCGAGCTTTTGGCGGAGCACTGCCTCCCCGGCCGCCCAGCGCTGTTTTGCTCTTTTATCGCTTGCTAATAAATTCGACCTTTTTTATTCACTACAAATTGGCTCCTCCAATTTGTCACAAGCGTCTATAACAATTACTGTGGAGCTGTATCCTACAGACAGAAGGTATGTGCAGATATATCTCCATTAATCTTGCTGGCTCCATATCTATGTACCAGCAGAAATGGTAAATAGAAATGGTTAAGTATGAGCTTTACAGTGGTAGTGATGTTTTGAGTGGGCTGAACAAATAGTTTGCCTTATGAATAACAAGGTGGGTGAATAATAAAAAAGATTATTGTTTTGAGCTATTTGGTATGTATTTTGCATCAAATATCACCTAATCAGGAAAACACCACAAGTGTAGTTTCATATTAAAAAAAAAAAAAAAAAAAGGTCTGACTGCTACTCTCATTTAAAACACAGGTAATGAGTAGTATTTCTGAAACAGTAATGGAATATTTATGGTTTTCCTCTAGTGCAACTAGCTATGATGGCAATAGTTGGTCCAAAATAGCAATATAGCTGCATTTGTCTGTTGGCTGTGAAATGGTGGGGATGATAATAAAAAAATCGCTCTCTGGAGCTGAACAGTATCTTCTGGAAGAGATGGTGGGCTTGAACCATGCTGAGCTGTTAATCAGTCTGCTACGAATTTGTATGCAGGGTCACTAGGAGTCTGTACTTGCTTATCATTAAGCAGATACAAAAATGCCTCGGGCACTGCTCCTGACCTTTCAAGGCTCTTGCAGGGAAGCTCAGGACAGTTTCCATGTCCTGCAAGCATTGCTGCTAGATGACATGGGGGGTTTTTTTGAGATAGAGGGTACTCTTTAACACTGATCTTATGTCACTGAATGGACTGAAGGAAGAACAGTTGAGTCATATGCCATTGTCAAGTGTAAAAATATGAAAGCTGTATTTTCTTGAGTAGACTGGGATCTTTCCCCTTCTCCTTAAAAAAATTTCTGTGTAAAATTGCCCAGATTCCTGCCAAGGGACAGCGTGTCCTTTCTCTTATCACAGTTCTATTCATTATGGCATTTACTGGAAGTTTCAAATATGGTGAAAAAAATTTCCAGTTTATAAATGCATGATGCCTTGTTGGCAAGTCTAAGTTTTTGGACACAGGTGCAACTGGCTTTGGTATTGTCCATTAGGAGAGGAAGACTGTAGACTGGCTTCTTTTTTTCTTTTCATTGGTATTTTTAAAAAATATGCTTCTTCACACAAGAAATAGATCTCCATTGTTGTGGTTGTATCAAGTAACCATAATAGGCTACTTATGAATCCAAAGCACTAAGCTTTAATATTAAGCACTACTGTTTTTATTACACCTTGTGGGACAGGATTTGGCTGGTCTCAGCAAAACCCCCAGCACTGCTAAATTACTAGAGGGAGGTGTGCTGGAACTTGTCGGCCACAGGCCCTAGGAAGGGTAAGGTAAGAACTTTGTTTAGAAGAGACAGAGAGTTCTGTCTCTATGTTTATACAAGGATTGTGGGCTGGTGAGGCTGTAAAACAATTACCCTGAAAAAGAGGAATTATTGCCCTTGTGGGCTGGTGAGGCTGTAAAACAATCACCCTGTAAAGGAGGAACTGTTGTCCTTGGTCAAGATAGATTGCTGTAGATAGAAGAAGTAAGTGTTTAGAAAAATGCCTTTAGCATTAGCCAATCTGTGAATGCTTAATGTATCTGTGAATGCCTAATGTAGAATTTAAACCAATCAGCTTAGAACACGCTAGCTTGAACTAGTATAAATGTATGTGAAGAATCATAATAAAATCGACATTTTGCTTGCATCAAGCTGTGTCCCGTCTCTCAATCGCGGCAACACCTCAGGAAATTGCTCTTCTGGTAAGAATTATTCCATCAGCCAAACTCTAGGATATAATTCTAAGAAATATCTTCTTGACATTCCTGAATGTAGTAGGCACAAATATTTTCTTAAAATGAAGTAAAGAAAAATAATTGAAAAAGCCATTGATGTTAACGGAAGAAAAAATTATCATCATTACTAGAAACGATAAAAAGAATGTAACTGATATCTATTCTAGGGGATCTGAATTTTGTAGATAATAGTTGTTTTTAATAGTTTCTGCTAGCTTTGGGATTGTAGCAAATTTTTTCCCCATTTTTCTTTTTAAAAAAGCTTGTGTATGCAATAATAGCTATATTGAATTCCACCTCAAAAATTTACTTGCAGCTGAGTTGTTGTGGGTTTTTTGCAATGACTCAGGAAAAAACTCATCATTTTATGTTATCAATATAAAAAGGCTGATAGGTCAAATCTACCTTTGTCAGGATAGACATTGCTGACATATACTGAAGATGAGGTTGGGGTTTTTTGGTTTTTTTTTTTTTTTTCCCAAAAGTTCTGGTTCCATCACTGCCAGTTTTTGCCAGTTGGGTTATAAGGAAACAAACAATTCTAGAAGTCTCTTCCTATACATGTTTTTTTAGATTGGGGCAAAGCTTCTTCATGTTTCATAGAACTATTTGAAAATGAATACCTTCAGGGACTCAAATAGGCTGTTTCCCACAGTTGGGGGGGGGGGGGGGGGTTCCCTCTGATATTTTTTTTTTTTTTTTGTCCAGACCAGCTACAGTTTAACAGCCACCATTCCCCACCTCTGATGGTCCTGTCTTTCCTTCTAAGACTCCTCTGATCTCCATAGCCTGGCATGACTTGCCACAGTTTGCTGGGAATTTCCAGGTTCTGCAAGTAGCTGTAGGGCTGAACACCCTTTCCAGGCATATATGGTACATGAAGCTGCCTGATCTGTTTTTGCATACAAGGCCTTTCATACTTAAGGTGATGTGTTCCACTTTCACTTTAAAGCTGCATCCAGAATTAATCTGGTCCTGAAACCGGCTTCCAGTTTTCCCTCAAAAGGTGATCTAGGCACAAAAATTTTGCTCTCTGTGTCACCCGTTTACTATTCCAACGTGTACTTTTTCCTTACTCTCAACCAGTGAAATGACCACAAAACAGCAGCAAAGTGCAGCTGGAGGTTGAGCTGGAAGAAATGTGTGTGGAAGGAGGCCAAGTTCACGCTACCAAGCACAAGAGACCAGGCTGGGCAGCCCCTCCTTTTCCTCATGGAAACCAGCGAGTTGCCAAACCACCGGGGCTTTACCAGTGTCATGCAGGGTAGTACAAATGGTGTTTCATAAATTGTACTTCAGGTTATTGATGGATCATACTGGCTTTTTGCCAGGTAGGGGTGTGGTGAGCATTTTGGAAATGTGCAGTGTACATGATAGATGGGAGACATTTGTTTCCTCTTCATCAGCTGCCTGCAGGGCAGTTAAGGTTGCTTCAAAATCTTAACAGATTTGGATTCTGTATGCATTCAAACTCACCTACGTATTTACATTTTAATTTACTTATGCCTGGATTTGAGGTAATTAAATAGCTTGTCCTAAATTCTTGATAAGTACTTTCAAACTTTATGCCATTGTAGCATAGCTTTTGTCTGCATATTCTTTATAAAACCTCAGTTGATTTGCACAACTGCTAAAATAAGAGATATTAGAGACCATAGATTTCAAATGGTTCTCAGGTAGATGAAGAAGTTATGTTAAAAGGTGATGATATGTTACCAATGCTAGTCATAGGTAGGTTTCTGTCTTCCAGATGATACACATGGTGGTAATGAGTAATCATTTAATAATATTTAATATTTTTTTTTACTTTTCAATACATGAATTTTAAAGGACACCCATGATGACTAGCTATAAACTACCTAATTTCCAATAAGCAAGGAAATTAATCCAGCTCCACAATGTAAAGAACTTGTATTATGTCATCTTTTGTCTCATCTTTTCTCTCGTCCTCTGTCTTATCTTAATGGCCTGTGCTATCCTGAATTGCTCAGTAGTCAGCTGGTTCTGAAAAGTCTTTGGTCGGTTGTGACCCTCTTGAAAGCCAAACCATTCCATAGCTGTGGAAGCTCTGCTCTGAAGGAGAGTTATTAAACATCTTGCAAACATTTTTGAGTGCTCCTAGAGTGATTTCCTACTCTTTCATAAACTTTCTGTATTTTCAGAACACTACTTTGAAAGAAGGTGATGTAGAAATTGAGGCACAGCAGAAAAAGATATTTTTAAAAATTACTTTAGGTGCCCAATTTGACACATGTGGTACTGTCGTGAAATGAGTGGTTTGGACTGCTTAAAGAATCACCGTCATTAGCAAAAATGATTTAATAGGAATTTATAAAAAGTGTGAATTCACAAAGTTTGATGGCAAGGTTCACTCTATTACTTAATACATGGATGAAATGTACAAAGAAAGATCAAGTTAGAATCAAGCTAGAATTATTTATACAGAGACTGAAGAAGCAAAAGGGTAAAAGAGAAACATACAAAGGAAAATTGGGTTAGAATTAATTTTTCATGATTTGCACAGAGATAAGGGATGTAAAAAGGTAGGGGAGACCCTCTCGTTGAGTAACAAGGCTCAGAGAAGACCCCCTTGCTTTCTAAACTCCTGATGGAGCTTAAGTACGGCTGGATCCACTCCTAGTTTCAGACTTGGTCAATGGTTTATGTCTAAAGGAATTATGTGTGTAACAGCAGTCTGAGGTTCATTCACAGTTTGAGGTGAATCATAGGATTTAGAAAAGGCAATATTTGTATTATACTTGCTATAGGATACCTGGGTTAATTCACCCACATATGCACACAGACACTTTTTTATTTTTATATATATATATAAAAGCAAAGGTATACCTGTTAAAAATTCCCCTTGAGTTCAGTGAAAATATTCACGTCAAATGTCTCAGCATTTTTCTCAACGGGCAAAGGGTTGAGCCTCAAGGAGTGAAGGGTATATCAGCCCAGGTCCCATTGTCAGCTTTTGGCAACAGTCCTCCAATTTTTGCAAACCGGAGAGTTTGCAAGCTCTGAGAGGCGTCCCCCTCAGAGGGAGATGCTGGTTGCAGCTGGACCCACTGCAGTCCAGGAGAGCTCAAAGGGCCTTGCTTAGGACTGCTGTTTATAGGTTCCTGAGATGATTGGCTTTAGTCATCAGCAAATTACTGGAATTCCAGTAACACTGGTACCATTTTCACATGAGCTACAATTCAGATAAGAAAGGCTCCAAGGCTGTCAGGGAATAACGAAAACCAGGTAAGGGATGCTCCAAGGCTGTCAGGGGATGAATAATATTCCTGCTCCCATTCCCCACCTCTGCCAGGCAACAGGAATCCTTGGTACGGTCAGTGCTGCTCCCTGCCTTAGCAATGCAAGAGTTCCTGATATGGTCAAGGGATGCTTAACCACCCAACTCATTACACAAATGCTAAGGCCTGAAGGGAATTCCTGAGATCGTAGAGTGGCCCAGGAGTGGGGGGAAAATGCACCACCGCAGGTACCTATGATCCCAGTCACTGAGCATTTTAGAAGAGGGAATGGGCTGAAAGTATAACTTCCACTACAGCTATAAGCGCTCGGCACTTCAGCGACACAAACCTGAAGGTGCTAAGATGAGCACACAGAAAATGTGAAATGCATACTTAATGACCATTTAGTTAGCTTTAAGTGACTTGCTAGCATCATATAAGAATTCTGTGGCAGGAGCAGGGATTGTATCCTTTCTCCTGACAGCGCTCAAGTACCTTAACCATGAGACTCTGTTTTCTCATGTTGCAGTCCCCAACCTTCTTCACAGTGCACCTTTCACCTTCTGCAACAGATGAGGGAAACCAAGTTTCCTTCGCTACATACATGTTTTATCCCTCAAGTTCTCTTTGTTCTGTGCATTGGCAGAGTGATGCAGAAAAAAATATTGCGCAATGAGGTAATTATAAATGTGTTGTAATGTGTGTGCCCAAGGGGCTTGCAATAATATTGCACAATTTCCTAGCTCTGCCTGTAATACAAATATGAATGGAAGAGTTAAAATTCTCTGAAGAAGTAACATTTAGGAGATTTTTATGACTTTAAAATGCAATCGTTACTTTCATATCAATGATAAATATCTTCTTGTGAACTAACTTGGGAGGCACCAACTTTATAAGCCAAGACTCTTGTCAAGGAGTGGATACAAAAAAATATGCCAAACCTAAACAGAAAGTGGAATAGAAATAAGTCATTTCCTTGTATCTCCGACAGAGTAAATCAAGGTCAGATTGTATCATAACCAACAATTCATCAGTTTTACTACAGCTGCCAGACATCTGGGTTTGAATCTTGGCCAGGAATATTTAGAATTCAAGGTGTGCTATAAAATGAAGTCATTCTGGTTTGCCATTTTTTAATACCTTTGAAACAAGTTCATAAGGGTTTGGTCATAAATAAGAAATAAGTCACCTATCTTCAGTTCATTATATTTATCTTTTGCTCCTCTTCTTGAGCCCTGAGAATTTGTCCTCAGAGTAATAAACATTATTCATGGGGTATCTTAAGTCCAACTTTTTACTGTTGTGGCCGTCAGAAGAGTTTTCTATTCTTTTGAGTCATCAATTTACAATAGACTTCCTGACAGCTATTTTCTACTGCCATCCTGTGGATGAGGTTGAACTGCATTTTGCTGAAATTTTATGTTGGTGTTTTTAAGGCATGAAATGCTGATCCTATGCAATTCCTTAGGCAGTAGGCCAAGGCAGAAAGGCAAATTCCACAGTTTTAATTGTACACCGAGTGCTGTAATTGGCCAGGCTATAATATGCATCTCTGTACTCATTTTTTAAAAGATCTGAAAATGTCTGGACATTAGAAAATTATCTGTAGCACATTCAGAAATTAGGTTTTCATAGCCTTTGCATATTATCAACATTCACAAAAAAACAGGATTCAGAGTCTTTTGTAAAATGCTGGATAGGCTCAGCACTAGCTCTGGCAAGAAGGTTATGAAATATCTGTGCTATACATTGAGTAGCACTCCACTGCAGGACAGGTGCTCTGACTATCAACAATGGAAAAGTGGGCCTGAAATATTTTATGTAGCAATATAAGCACCTGGTCTAAGAAGGAGCATATGTGGCAACCAGAAAGCAAGCTCTTTTAATCTAAAGGCTTGGATAATCCCTTGATTGTTAACTGTTTGGATTATTGCTATTTGTTATGTGGAACTTAGGTGAAAGGAAGCGAAGTGTTTTAATTTGTTACAGCTTTCCAAGCACCAGAAGTAAAATACATCTGGGAAAATTCCTTTTCTCTAACATGGAGCTTTCTCTCAGACTTTTGTAGGACTTCTGCATTTTTCTTCTATCAATACTAATATCCGTAACTTTTTTTTTTTAAGCGTATTGGGTTTGCGTGGCAAGGTTTTGGTAGCGGGGGGGGGGGGGGGGCTACAGGACTGGCTTCTGTGAGAAGCTGCTAGAAGCTTCCCCTATGTCCAATAGAGCCAGTGCCAGCTGGCTCCAAGATGGACCTGCCACTGGCCAAGGCCGAGCCAATCAGTGACAGTGGTAGCACCTCTGTGATAACATATTTAAGAAGGAAAAAAAGTTGCTGTGCAACAAGAAACTGCAGCTGGAGAGAGGAGTGAGAACATGTAGGAGAAACAATTCTGCAGGCACCAAGGTCAGTGAAGAAGGAGGGGGAGGAGGTGCTCCAGGCGCCAGAGCAGAGATTCCCCTGCAGCCCCTGGTGAAGACCATGGTGAGGCAGGCTGTCCCCCTGCATTCCATGGAGGTCCACAGTGCAGAAGATATCCACCTGCAGCCAGTGGAGGATCCCACGCCGGAGAAGGTGGATGCCCAAAGGAGGCTGTGACCCCATGGGAAACCCGTGCTGGAGCAGGCTCCTGGCAGGACCTGGGGACCCGTGGACAGAGGAGCCCACGCTGGAGCAGGTTCCTGGCAGGATTTGTGACCCCATGGGGGACCCATGCTGGAGCAGTGTGCTCCTGAAGGACTGCACCCTGTGGAAGGGACCCATGCTGGAGCAGTTTGTGAAGAACTGCAGCCTGTGGGAAGGACCCACATTGGAGAAGTTCGTGGAGATCTGTCTCCCATGGGAGGGACCTCATGCTGGAGCAGGGGACGAGTGTGAGGAGTCCTTCCCCTGAGGAGGAAGGAGCAGTAGAGACAATGTGTGATGAACTGACCGCAACCCCCATTCTCCATCCCCCTGTGCCACTTGGGGGGAGGAGGTAGAGAAAATCAGGAGTGAAGTTGAACCTGGGAAGAAGGGAGGGGTGGGGGGAAGGTGTTTTGAGATTTGGTTTTATTTTTCATTACCCTACTCTGACTTTTGATTGGTAATAAATTAAATTAGTTTTCCCCAAGTCGAGTCTTTCTTGCCCATGATGGTAATTGGTTGAGTGATCTCTCCCTGTCCTTATCTCAACCCATGAGCCTTTTTTTATATTTTCTCTCCCCTGTACAGCTGAGGGAGGGGAGTGATCAAGCGGCTTTGGTGGGCACCTGGCATTCAGCCAGGGTCAACCCACCACATTAAGGCAAGGCCAAATTGATTCATCAGCATTGTCTTACTGATGTGCTTGAAGGATTGATTGACATTCTCTAGCTGGACAAGAGATTCTTGCTACCAAACTCCCTTGGCCAGTAATGAGGATTGCTCATGGAGTCAAAAAGACATTTTTGTGCCAGTGCTTTATCCAGTAACTGATCAACATAATGAAAATTGGTGTATATAGTAATGGCCTTATGCCTTTGGATTTTTTCATTCAATTCATTCATTATGCTGAGATTACATGTCACATATCTTTGATCATTTGCAGACTTTCCATACATTCTAGCACTTTCCTGAAACACTGTAGCAAAGACTGTATTTGTGCTGCAAGAGAAAACTGTGCTCATGTATGTATTTGTATTGCAGCATATATATTGCATGGCTATTTTTACTCATTGGATTCAGTAGAATGACTTATGAAAGTGTGAATTAATACAGACTTTAGCTGATTTGAATCACAAATACTGTTCTAAGAAAGATGTTTATAAACCAACAAGTCTGAATTTGTTATCCCTAGAGCTTGACAGTTTGCTCAGCGGTTTTGTTCTGAGTATTAGTGCACAACAAATTCACATTAAAACACTGTTCGTTTTTTTGATTTGATAACATTATTTGATAACATTAATGGGATTAGATTAATAATGACCCCTTACAATTGGAAAAATTGATTAAGTCAATTTTACAAAGCAGAACTGGTTTTTCAGTGACAACAAATTACCTTAATTTTGTTCAGATATAAGAGATATTGCATTACAAAATTACTTTAAACCTTAATAAGGCAGTCTTGAGTAGACAACCTATAATAGATCTAGATCACAGTGGCAGCCCTGAATGTGCTATCTGTAGAGCCCAGCACATGAAAATAAATGGTCCAAATTGCTCAGAAAAATATATTCAGACCCCTGTTATAACTAGTTGATATAAGCAAATAGCATCTGTGAAACAGCTTACTTTTCTAATGTAGTATAAAACAACACTGAATATAAGTTTTGTAATATTGCCTTTCCAAAGATTTCCTGCCTGTATCTATCCAAATTTGCATTAGCTAGATCTATGTATTCCTTGGGGAGTTCTGGTATCTCTCTGAATATACTGAGGCTGTTGATGACCAAGTATCTGTTTTCTCTTTGTGAACATTGGGTTTTTTTCTGTTACTGTTATTTGGGAGCAAGTTTGGTTTTACATCAGTACTGGCAGCCGAAGAAATTTTATTTATATGTGCAGACATTGATCACAACCAGTCACCACTATAACTTTAGAAATACTTTCTGTGTGTAAACAAGGCTGAAATTGAAACAGTTCTGACTTTTCCTCTCCTTCTTTCCCTGACTTGTTCAAAATAGCTGCAGCCTGTTATTACCCTATTAGATAGACTCTGTTTTCCAGGCTAGCTGTGTTGTCTTTAACCATTTCCTACCTGTTTGGCATAAAGTCTACTTCCATAAAATAATTTAGGTTGGAAAAGACTCTTAAGATCATCGAGTCCAGCCGTTAACCTAACACTACTACCAAGTCCACCACTAAACCATGTCCCTAAGCGCCACATATACATGTTTTTTAAATACCTCCAGGGATGGTGACTCAATCACTTCCCTGGGCAGCCTGTTCCAATGCTTGATAAACCTATCAGTGAAGAAATTTTTCCTAATATCCAATCTAAGCCTCCTCTGCTGCAACTTGAGGCCATTTTCTCTTGTCCTATCATTAGTTACTTGGGAAAAGAGACCGACACCCATCTTGCTATAACCTCCTTTCAGGTAGTTCTAGAGTGCAATAAGGTCTCCCCTCAGCCTCCTTTTCTCCAGACTAAACCACAGTTCCTTCAGCTGCTCCTTGTAAGACTTGTTCTCTAGACCCTTCACCAGCTTCATTGCTCTTCTCTGGACACGCTCCAGCAACTCAATGTCTTTCCTGTAGTGAGGGGCCCAAAACTGAACACAGTATTCAGGTGCAGCCTCACCAGTGCCAAGTACAGGGGAACAATCACTTCCCTGCTCCTGCTGGCCACACTATTTCTGATGCAGGCCAGGATGTTATTAGCCTTCTTGACCACCTGGGCACACTGCTGACTCATATTCAGCTGGCTGTGGACCAGTCTTTCTTCTTCCTGCTCCTCCTTCCTACCTGCACTCTTGTTCAGCCTAGAAGATGCATCAGTCTGGAGCTCCTTCCCTGTCAGGAGCTCCTTCCTATTCTGGTCAGCTTCCTCCAGGTATTCTTCTGATGTTCTGCTTTATCTGCCCTTGCAGTACAGATGTTTCTGTGGTAGAGACTTGATCTTCTCATAGGCTTTGAAAGATTACTCCAGTAGGGTGGCTCTCTGCTGCTTCCTTCAGTGCATCTTCCTCTCATCCTTTGGACTGACTTCAAAAGTCTTCCTAAAACTTGCTCATTCCTTCTCTGAGGAAGGAATTTTCAAGGAACTGCTGCAAATGTTTCTCTTTCAGAAAAGCTTCACAAGCAACACTTCCAAAGTTTCCTCATCTGCCGCCCTCAGGCAGCCCTCACTGGTCTGCACTGTTGGGCAGCAGAGCATGTCACTTTGAAGATGGTTACCTCCAGCATGTGCACATTTAGCTTCTTAGGAACTAAGTATTATGTAAGTACTTCAAGTTTAATCAAATTTTTAAAAAACCAGCAAGTAAGGGCTTTAACCATTCAGGAAGCATATCTGAGTCTCTTCTGCTTGTTTTTTCAACCAGTGTTTCTGGGTAGCTTCTACTCTGCCATCGTAATGATCTTTCTCTCCTTCCTTAGATATCACTGCTATTTCTTGTTGTGTAATATCTGGATGGGTACCATGTTTTACAAAAAGAGGAATTAAGATTACTTCAGGCAAAATCATAATTACTTTGCTAAATCTCTAGTATTTTAAAGAGACGGAAACACTGCTGTCCATTGCAAGAGACATATAGCCAAAGTACTAATAAGTATATTATAGTTATAATCATCCAGCAAAAGAGACTAACTTGTGTCTTGTCCTGGAGTCAGAAAAGGCATAAAATACACAGAGCTGACAATGGAACAGTAATCAAATCAAATCACTAAGTTTGGAAAAGACCTCTAAGATAATCAAGTCCAACTGTGTCCTGGGTTCAGCTGGGATAGAGTTAATTTTTACAGGAACCTGGGAGGTGGGGGCATAGCCGGGGCAGCTGACCTGAACTAGCCAAGGAGCTATTCCATACCATGTGACATCATGCTCAGTATATAAATGGGGAGCGGGCCGGGGGGTGGTCTCTGTTTTCGGTGGGGGAAGTGGTGGAGCGTCGGGTCCCGGGTGGTGAGCAGTTGCACTGTGCATCACTCTTTTTGTATACTTTTTCATTAGTACCGTTGTTGTTGTTGTAATTTTTTCTTTGTGTTTGTCCCAGTAAACTGCCTTTATCTCAACCCTCGAGGTTCCAGTTTCTTTTTCTTTTCTCTCCTCCGTCTCCTCCCCATCCCACCGGAGGGAGGCGGAGGAGTGAGCGAGCGGCTGCGTGGTCCTTTGTTACCGGCTGGGCTGAAACCACGATAAACCGTCAACCTAACACCACCATGCCCACTAAACCATGTCCTGAAGTGTCACGTCTACGTGTTATTTGAACACCTCCAGGGATGGTGACCAAACCACTTCCCTGGGCAGCCTGTTCCAATGTCTGACAACCCTTTCAGTAAAGAATTTTTTTCTAATATCCAAACTAAACCTCCCCTGGCACAACTTGAGGCCATTTCCTCTCATCCTATCTCCAGCCACCTGACAGAAGAGACCAGCAGCCACCTCACTACAACCTCCTTTCAGGTAGTTGTAGAGATCGATAAGGTCTCCCCTCAGCCTCCTCTTCTCCAGACTAAACATCCCCAGTTCCCTCAGCCGCTCCTCATAAGACTTGTGCTCCAGGCCCTTCACCAGCTTGGTTGCCCTTCTCTGGACATGCTCCAGCAACTCAATGTCTTTCCTGTAGTGAGGGGCCCCAAACTGAACACAGTACTCGAGGTGTGGCCTCACCAGTGCCAAGTACAGGAGAACAATCACCTCCCTGCTCCTGCTGGCCACACTATTTCTGATACAAGCCAGGATGCCATTGGCCTTCTTGACCACCTGGGCACACTGCTGGCTCATATTCAGCCAGCTGTTGACCAACACCCCCAGGCCTTTTTCTGCCAGGCAGCTTTCCAGCCACTCTTCCCCAAGCCTGTTGCATGGGGTTGCTGTGACTGAAGTGCAGGACCCAGCACTTGGCCTTGTTGAACTTCATACGATTGGCCTTGGCCCATCCATCCAGCCTGTCCAGATCCCTCTCTAGAGCCTTCCTACCCTTGAGCAGATCAACTGTCCCTCCCAACTTGGTGTCATCTGCAAACTTGCTGAGGATGCACTCAATCCCCTCATCCATATCATTGATAAATATATTAAAGAGAACTGGCTCCAATACTGAGCCCTGGGAAACACCACTTGTGACTGGCTGCCAACTGGTTTTAACTCCCTTCACCACAAGTAAGTATCAACTCTTATGATTTTGCTTCCATAAGTAATGTTTTAGAGGGTTGACTTTGGTCTGCAACCATGGACAAATGAATGTTTAACGTTAATGGAAAAAAAACCCCAACCTTTCTGAAGGTATATTAACTAGTCTGTTCCATGACTTAATTCTGTCCTACAAACGTTCTGTTAACTGATTCAAGAATTTGACAAAGTACCATTACTTCAAGTTAGCACATTTCTGAATCTTGTTCAGATTCTGAAGTTGACTCTGGATTAACTAGAGTTCAGCTTCTTAGAGCAAACTAGAGCCGTTTAGAAATATGCCAGAAGGATATAGACCTACCTTTGTCATTCTTTTGGTGCAGGGTCCTCAAATATACCAGGACTGTTATAATTCTTAAGCACAGCATGTCAGATATGGTCAGGGCATGGACAGTGCTGAAAACACCTATATCCCCATGAGCTGTACTAGACAGAAGCTTTTAACTCGCCCCTGGTATAATAAGATGTGGATGTAGATGTCGTGGTTTAACCCCAGCTGGTAACTAAGCACCACACAGCCGCTCACTCTCTACCCCCCCCACACCCAGTGGGATGGGGGAGAGAATCAGGGGGAAAAAAAAGTAAAACTCATGAGTTGAGATAAAAACAGTTTAATAGGACAGAAAGGAAGAAACTAATAATGATAGTAATAATAATAAAATGACAACAGTAATAATAAAAGGATTGGAATATACAAAACAAGTGATGCACAATGCAATTGCTCACCACTCGCTGACCGATGCCTGATTAGTTCCTGAGCAGCGATCCCCTCAGGCCAACTCCCCCATTTTATATCCTAGGCATGACATGGTATGGAATACCCCTTTGGCCACTTTGGGTCAGGTGCCCTGGCTGTGTCCCCTCCCAACTTCTTGTGCCCCTCCAGCCACCTTGCTGGCTGGGCATGAGAAGCTGAAAAATCCTTGACTTTAGTCTAAACATTCCTTAGCAACGACTGAAAACATCAGTGTGTTATCAACATTCTTCTCATACTGAACCCAAAACATAACACTATACCAGCTACTAGGAAGAAAGTTAACTCTGTCCCAGCCAAAACCAGGACTGTATCCACCCCTTATTCAGTATCAATTATGTCATGATCAGGTCCCATACTTCCCAATACATCCCAATCAATCACCATCATCTTTCCCATCCTTTGAGATATATGTATATATGTATACACACACACATAGATATCATTCCCTCAGTCTATGGGCCATCTCTGTAAAATGTTCGTTGAGATCATTTAGTCCCCGACTTTGGGCTCCATCTGTCATACCAGTCTTTCTGGGCAGGAGGGATGATGCAAAGTCCTCTCAGTCGGTAGAGCAGAATTGGGCTTCAGTGTGGTGTGGCGAGTGGGTGACATTGGATGCAGCAGGAGGATGGTGTGCAATGTTGCATTGTTGCATGTTGGAGTCAGTTCTGATCCCATCACTACTGCGCTTCGCTGTAGGGATTGGCGCTCGGAAGATCTCGCGATGTACGGAAAGAGAAGGGTTAAAGGAGGTGGGATGACCGACAGACAGTATATAAGGGCGTGACGCAGTTGAATAAACGCCATTTGCAGCATCCTCATATTGGTGTCAGTGCTCTGTGGCCCAGGGTATGGTGGACCCTGTGCCGAGTCCCACGGGGTGATCAGACGAATGTCTACACTTCGCTCAGTTTTATCACAGTTCATTCTTGCTTGATTTAAGTGATTCTTACTGTAGTACTATGGATTTAGCATATAACAATTATAGTAATGATAACATACAGTGGCAGGGTTATGTAGCAATGAACATCATACAATTGAATTCATTGGCTATTCCCACCTAAAATCAAATCCCTCTGAGGCACACATTGGACTTCCTCGTCTTTTTGTATCACCCACCAAGTGCACCCAGGTCCTTGAGCAAAAGTTCAGGTTCTTCTGGATTGCCAGTGATAAATACACTGTCTGCAAAGCACATGCAAATAATAATACAGTTGACTATAAGCATGCTAAATTAATGGAAAATGTCTGTAGAGATTTCTAAGTTTCCCAGGGAAGCACTCGGTATAACCGAGGGTTCGAATTTTACCTGATAGGCATCCCTAGGGGGGGGAGGAGAGATTCAGCCTGTCAACTGATCCCAGAAGTCAGCGATGTCCTTCTGACTTGTCTATGATGGTATCTTCCCTAATAGTCTTCCTCTTTTGGGGTCTTTTTATCCTAATTTTCCTATTTAGGTGGAGCTTGAGTGACTCTAGTCATATATACTTTGATTGGTATAAAGTTCTCTCGCTTTGCTTTTAAAGGTATATGCTAGAAAAAATTCAGAGCACATGCTCCGTGGGGGGGTGGTTGCACCTTGGAGGTGGGTAACTTTTGGGATGGAGGTGTGTTTTGGTATTATAATGAGATTATAATGAGCAAAGTTCACCCAAAGGACATGGTGTTGCATGCCAGTACCCCAGAAGAGGGCACTTCTGATATAAATCGGAAGTAGGGCATTAGGTTGACAGAACCCCCATTATTTTACCTACTTGCATCAGTGTATTCAATGCAGGGACCTACCGTTCTCATTTCTATCATTCCAGTTCCCTATCCCTGCCATCACAGAGTCTGGCTGCAGCGTCTCCACTCCACCCTCCGTGTTACTTCTCAGAGTCAGCATACCAAGCTCCCCTGGTGTTGCTAACATCTAAGGTTGCAGATTATGTTGCTTAGGGAATTATTATGTAACTGATTCTTTGCGTGTCCACTGCATTCTACCCTGGAGGTTCACCTTTCCTTGAGCAGGGGGGTGTCATATTGATAAGTGACCTCCAGCAATCATTCCACAGACCATTCTCCCCAGCTGCAGTATAAAGCACATTTTTAACATCTTAGCCTGCCTGGACTGGCCCAAGGGCTACTGCATGAACAATCTCCTGTTTAATATGTTCAAAGGCTTGTTCTTGCTCAGGGCCCCACTTAAAATCATTCTTCTTCCAGGTCACTTGTGTATTGGGTTTGTGTGGCAAGGTTTTGGTAGCGGAGGGGGTTACAGGACTGGCTTCTGTGAGAAGCTGCTAGAAGCTTCCCCTATGTCCCATGGAGCCAATACTAGCCAGCTCTAAGATGGACCTGATGCTGGCCAAGGCCAAGCCAATCAGTGGCAGTGGTAGCACCTCTGTGATAACATATTTAAGAAGGGAAAAAAAAAGTTGCGGGACACACAGAGACGGCAGCCGGAGAGAGGAGTGAGAACATGTAAGAGAAACAATTCTGCAGGCACCAAGGTCAGTGAAGAAGGAGGGGGAGGAGGTGCTCCAGGCACCAGAGCAGAGATTCCCCTGCAGCCCCTGGTGAAGACCATGGTGAGGCAGGATGTCCCCCTGCATTCCATGGAGGTCCATGGTGGAGAAGATATCCACCTGCAGCCCATGGAAGACCCCATGCCAGAGAAGGTGGGTGCCCGAAGGAGCCTGTGACCCCATGGGAAGCCCACGCTGGAGCAGGTTCCTGGAGGGACTTGTGACCCCACGGGGGACCCACACTGGAGCAGGTTCCTGGCAGGACTTGTGACCCCACGGGGGACCCACACTGGAGCAGTGCGCTCCTGAAGGACTGCACCCTGTGGAAGGGACCCATGCTAGAGCAGTTTGTGAAGAAATGCAGCCCGTGGGAAGGACCCACGCTGGAGAAGTTTGTGGAGGACTGTCTCCCGTGGGAGGGACCCCGCGCTGGAGCAGGGGAAGAGTGTGAGGAGTCCTGCCCCTTGTCCTGGGTTCAGCTGGGATAGAGTTAATTTTTACAGGAACCTGGGAGGTGGGGGCATAGCCAGGGCAGCTGACCTGAACTAGCCAAGGAGCTATTCCATACCATGTGACATCATGCTCAGTATATAAATGGGGAGCGGGCTTGGGGGGTGCTCTCTTTTTTTCGGTGGGGGAAGTGGCGGAGTGTCGGGTCCCGGGTGGTGAGCAGTTGCACTGTGCATCACTCTTTTTGTATACTTTTTCATTAGTACCATTGTTGTTGTTGTAATTTTTTCTTTGTGTTTGTCCCAGTAAACTGCCTTTATCTCAACCCTCGAGGTTCCAGTTTCTTTTTCTTTTCTTTCCTCCCCATCCCACCAGAGGGGGACGGAGGAGTGAGCGAGTGGCTGCGTGGTCCTTTGTTACCGGCTGGGTTGAAACCATGACAGTCCTTTTTGGCGCCCAACATGGGGCAGAAGGGTTGAGATAACGACAGATCTGGCCAGAGCATGTTGAAACAAATTTGCCAAACGCATTTCTTAGATAAATAGATGTTAGTCACAATGTTGGTATTTTTGTTTACATGGTGGCGTTTTGTAAGCTCTTATATGCTCTATGTATTGCCTGTAGTTGCATATCTCATCTCTGGGAGAGTGATTGGGAGTATCATTTTGGTGTACTGGGCAATGTCAAATTATGAAATGATTACATCACTGGTCATGAGGTTAAGCTGGTATCTGTATGAGGCAGTGATATCATTTCCATACTTTGGGCACCTTCTGTCGGATTTTATTGGTAATTACACCCAATCCATGGGGAAATTAGGGGGGGATACCTCCCCCCGTCCGTTCACCTCCCTTTTCTCCTTCCGACTAATTACAACAGCTTTTGAGAATTTTGAATATCCTTGGGATGCACAAGCCAGCGTGCTGTTAGTGCTATGCCTCCTGAATATGATTCAGGTCTTCTTTAGGGCTATAAAAAGCCTCTTTAAGAGTACCACTCAGAAATCTACCCCAAAGCGGGATACTCATGGGTGGCACGGCATGTGGGAGGATATGGGCAGGTATCTAGAGAACTCACCGCCAGTGACTTGGAAGTTCACTTCCGAACAACTACAGAACCCTCATGAAGTGATAGAATATTTGAAAGACAAATGCTGTGGCTATGACAGAGACACACAACTCACTACATTGTGCTGGGCCCTGGCCAGTATCTACTGCTTGATACTAGGCAGCACCCTCAGGGAGAAAAGATGGAAAACAGGACAACAGGCCCCGTGGCTACCCCAACCCCGACAACAGACACCGTGGCTACCCCTACCCCGACAACAGACACCGTGGCTGCCCCTACCACGACAACAGGTACCGTGACTACCCCTACCCCGGTGACAGACACTTCAGCTAAACCAGAGAACCAACCTGTGCCAGTATCAGTCGCCCCTGTACAGAAAAAGAAACACACAAAGAAATCAGTTTGCTTAGCGAGAGATGAAGATGAACCAGGGTCATCGCGAGAACAGGAGGAAGAGGCAGAACCTGAAATCATTAGCCGATCCCTATCCATGAGTGAGTTGCGTGACATGTGAAAACATTTTAGCCGCCACCCAGGTGAGCACATTGTTACCTGGCTGCTCCGATGCTGGGATAGTGGGGCTAGTAGTGTGGAATTAGAGGGTAAGGAAGCTAAGCACTTGGGATCTCTGTCTAGGGAAGGGGGCATTGACAAGGCAATTGGGAGAAAAACACAAGTCCTCAGCCTCTGGAGGCGACTTCTGTGAGGTGTAAAGGAAAGATACCCCTTCAGGGATGAAGTTACATGTCACCAAGGCAAGTGGACCACCATGGAGAGAGGTATCCAGTACCTGAGAGAATTAGCCGTGCTGGAGGTGATTTATAATGATCCAGAAAATGCGCAGTCACCCACAGATCCAGATGAAGTCCAATGCACACAACCCATGTGGCGGAAGTTTCTACGAAGTGCACCACCAACCTATGCCAACTCATTGGCAGTAATGTCCTGGAAAGAAGGCTATGGATAAACGGTGGATGAATTGGCTGTCGAACTTGGGCAATACGAAGGAAGTCTCTCTTCCTCCCTACAGGCCTGTGTCTCAGCTGTAGAGGAGTTGTCCCAAGAGTTCCAGCAATTCAAAGTGGATCTGTCCTCCTCCTCACCTGTACAGGCCCGCATCGCAGTTATTGGGAGTAAGCGTTCCTGTGCCCAAGAGAGAGGAGAGAGAAAGTACACTCGACGGGCTAACCTGTGGTTTTACCTGCGTGACCATGGAGAGGACATGAGGAAGTGGGATGGAAAACCTACCTCAGTCTTGGATGAACGGGTACAGGAGATGCGAGAAAAAGCAACCAGGAAAGAGAATTCTTCTTGGAAAACTGCTGCTCCAGTTTCCCGTGAGCAGTCCCCCAGACGCAGTAGATGGGCTGATCTCATTTCTGACCCCCTTGAAGGGACTTCTGATTTACGTGTGCAGAAAGTGAGTAAGGGATATTCTAACCAGGATTAGAGGGGCCGTGCCTCCAGCCAGGTGGAGGAGAGGGACAACCGAGTCTACTGGACAGTGTGGATTTGATGGCCTGGCACATCAGACCCCCAGGAATATAAGGCTCTAGTGGACACTGGTGCACAATGTACCCTAATGCCATCAAGTTATAAAGGGGCAGAACCCATCTGTATCTCTGGTGTGACAGGGGGATCCCAAGAGCTAACCGTATTGGAAGCTGAAATGAGTCTAACCGGGAATGAGTGGCATAAACACCCCATTGCGACTGGCCCAGAGGCCCTGTGCATCCTTGGTATAGATTATCTCAGGAGGGGGTATTTCAAGGACCCAAAAGGGTACCGTTGGGCCTTTGGTATAGCTGCCTTGGAGACGGAGGAGATAGAACAGCTGTCTACCCTGCCAGGTCTCTCCAAAGACCCTTCGGTTGTGGGGTTGATGAAGGTTGAAGAACAACAGGTGCCAATTGCTACCACGACGGTGCACCGGCGACAATATTGCACCAACCGAGACTCCCTGATCCCCATCCATAAGCTGATTTGCCAATTGGAGAGCAAAGGAGTGATCAGCAAGACTCACTCACCCTTTAATAGTCCCATATGGCCCGCACGGAAATCTAATGGGGAATGGAGACGAACAGTAGATTATCGTGGGCTGAATGAAGTCACGCCACCGCTGAGCGCTGCTGTACCAGATATGTTAGACCTTCAATATGAACTGGAATCAAAGGCAGCTAAGTGGTATGCCACAATTGACATTGCTAATGCATTTTTCTCCATTCCTTTGGCAGCGGAGTGCAGGCCTCAGTTTGCTTTCACTTGGAGGGGCATCCAGTACACCTGGAATCGACTGCCCCAGGGGTGGAAACACAGCCCCACCATTTGCAATGGACTGATCCAGGCTGCACTAGAAAAAGGTGAAGCTCCAGAGCACCTGCAATATATTGATGACATCATCGTATGGGGTGACATGGCAGAAGAAGTTTTTGAGAAAGGGAAGAAAATAATCCAAATCCTTTTGAAGGCTGGTTTTGCCATAAAAGAAAGTAAGGTCAAGGGACCTGTGCAGGAAATCCATTTCCTATGAGTAAAATGGCAAGATGGGCGTTGTCAGATCCCTGTGGACGTCATCAACAAAATAGCAGCTATGTCCTCACCGACTAACAAAAAGGAAACACAGGCTTTCTTAGGTGTTGTGGGCTTTTGGAGAATGCATATTCCAAATTACAGTCAAATTGTAAGCCCTCTCTACCAAGTTACTCGGAAGAAGAACGATTTTAAATGGGGGCCTGAGCAACGACAAGCCTTTGAACAAATTATGCGGGAGATTGTTCACGCAGTAGCTCTTGGGCCAGTCCGGACAGGACAAGATTTTAAAAATATGCTCTACACTGCAGCTGGGGAGAATGGCCCTACCTGGAGCCTTTGGCAGAAAGCACCTGGGGAGACCCGAGGCCGACCGCTGGGGTTTTGGAGTCGGGGATATCGAGGATCCGAGGCTCGCTATACTCCAACTGAAAAAGAGATCTTGGCAGCATATGAAGGAGTTCGAGCCGCCTCAGAAGTGGTTGGTACTGAAACACAGCTCTTCTTAGCAGCCCGACTGCCAGTGCTGGGCTGGATGTTCAAAGGGAAAGTTTCCTCTACGCATCACGCGACTGACGCCACGTGGAGTAAGTGGACTGCACTGATCACACAGCAGGCTCGCATAGGAAACCCCAGTCACCCAGGAATGTTAGAAGTGATCACGGACTGGCCAGAAGGCAAAGATTTTGGAATGTCGCCAGAGGAGGAGGTGACATGGGCTGAAGAGGCCCCGCTGTATAATAAACTGCCAGAAAATGAGAGGCAATATGCCCTGTTCACTGATGGGTCCTGTCGCATTGTGGGAAAACATCGGAGGTGGAAGGCTGCTGTATGGAGTCCTACACGTCTAGTCGCAGAAACTGCTGAAGGAGAAGGCGAATCGAGTCAGTCTGCAGAGGTGAAAGCCATCCAGCTAGCGTTAGACATTGCTGAAAGAGAAAAGTGGCCAGTGCTCTATCTCTATACTGACTCATGGATGGTGGCAAATGCCCTATGGGGGTGGCTACAGCAATGGAAGAAGGGCAACTGGCAGCACAGAGGTAAACCCATCTGGGCTGCCGCACTGTGGCAAGATATTGCTGTTCGGATAGAGAAGCTAGTGGTAAAAGTACGTCACGTAGATGCTCATGTACCCAAGAGTCGAGCCACTGAAGAACATCGAAACAACTAGCAGGCGGATCAGGCCGCCAAGATTGAAGTGTCTCAGGTGGACCTGGACTGGCAACATAGGGGTGAGCTATTTATGGCTCGGTGGGCCCACGATACCTCAGGCCATCAGGGAAGAGATGCTACATATAGATGGGCTCGAGATCGAGGGGTGGACTTGACCATGGACACTATCGCACAGGTCATCCATGAATGTGAAACATGTGCCGCAATTAAGAAAGCCAAGCAGCAAAAACCCCTGTCGCATGTAGGGCGATGGCTGAAATATAAACAGTGGGAGGCCTGGCAGATTGACTATATCACACTCCCACGAACACGCCAAGGCAAGTGCCATGTGCTTACAGTGGTGGAATCAACCACTGGATGGCTAGAAACATACCCTGTGTCCCATGCCACTGCCCAGAACACTATCCTGGGCCTTGAAGAGAAAATTTTATGGCAACACGTCACCCCAGAAAGAATCGAGTCGGACAACGGGACTCACTTCCGAAACAACCTCATAGACACCTGGGCCAAAGAACATGGCATGGGGTGGGTATATCACATCCCTTATCACGCACCGGCCTCCAGAAAAATTGAACGATACAATGGACTGCTGAAAACTACATTGAGAGCAATGGGGGGTGGAACTTTCAAGCATTGGGATACACATTTAACAAAAGCCACCTGGTTAGTTAATACTAGAGGATCCGCCAATCGGGCTGGCCCCGCCCAACCAAGAGTTCCACATACTGTAGAAGGGGATAAAGTCCCTGTAGTGCGCATGAGGAGCATGTTAGGAAAGACAGTCTGGGTTAGTCCTCCCTCAAGCAAAGGCAAACCCATTCAAGGTGTTGTTTTTGCTCCAGGACCTGGGTACACCTGGTGGGTGATGCAGAAGGATAGGGAAGTTCGATGTGTACCTCAGGGAGATTTGATTTTGGGAGAGAATAGCCAGTGAATTGGGCTGTATGATATTTAATTGCTAAATAACCTGCCAATGCATGTCATTGTATCTATAGTGTCTATATGCCATATCAAGGGTATTATTGTGAGAATTATCCAAATGACTACAGGATGGACTTTTGAAACTGAGCCAAGTACAACAGCGATGGAACTTGAACTGGCACCCACCAATTTCCTCAAGATCAACATCTTCGACCTGCAGACCAAGGGCATGAGTTGCACCAGATGTACTAGCCACAAGTTCCAGAGACAACATACAACGACCCAACATCTCACACCATCTCTCTCTTAACCTGAAGAACTGTTACAACAGATAGAGCCCCAAAATCGATGGACACATTAGAGGGATAGCCCATAGGCTAAAGGAACACCATGTGTGTGTGTGTGCGAGGTCGGGGCGGTGCAGAGTCCATATACTTATATATAAGACCAGGAAAGTAGTAGTGGTTGATTGGAAAAAAATGTAAGATCTGGGCATGATGTAGATGGTATAGAATAAGGGGTGGATAATGTCCTGGGTTCAGCTGGGATAGAGTTAATTTTTACAGGATCCTGGGAGGTGGGGGCATAGCCAGGGCAGCTGACCTGAACTAGCCAAGGAGCTATTCCATACCATGTGACATCATGCTCAGTATATAAATGGGGAGCGGGCTGGGGGGTGCTCTCTTTTTTCGGTTGGGGAAGTGGTGGAGCGTCGGGTCCCGGGTGGTGAGCAGCTGCACTGTGCATCGCTCTTTTTGTATACTTTTTCATTAGTACCGTTGTTGTTGTTGTAATTTTTTTTCTTTGTGTTTGTCCCAGTAAACTGCCTTTATCTCAACCCTCGAGGTTCCAGTTTCTTTTTCTTTTCTCTCCTCCGTCTCCTCCCCATCCCACCGGAGGGGGGCGGAGGAGTGAGCGAGCGGCTGCGTGGTCCTTTGTTACCGGCTGGGCTGAAACCACGACACCCCTGAAGAGGCTGAAGCAGCAGAAATAACGTGTGATGAACTGACTGTAAACCGCATTCCCTGTCCCCCTACGCCTCTGGGGGGGTAGGTAGAGAATCTGGGAGTGAAGTTGTGCCCGGGAAGAAGGGAGGGGTGGAGGGAAGGTTTTTTGAGATTTGGTTTTATTTCTCATTACCCTACTCTGGTTTATTGGTAATAAATTGAGTTAATTTTCCCCAAGCTGAGTCTGTTTTGCCCGTGACAGCAATTGGTTGAGTGATCTCTCCTGTCCTTATCTCAACCCATGAATCCTTTGTTATATTTTCTCTCCCCTGTCCAGCTGGGAGGGGGGTGTGTGTGGGGTGTGTGAAATGCATAAAACAGACTCCACAATCAGTGAGATAGTGTGATTGTAAAGTAGGTATGTTCATTCAGCGCTCGGCAGCACGGGGGGTAGTCCCACCAAAGTCGTGCGCACCTGACTCGGCAGTTCACTTCAAATTTATACAGTCAAGTGTTACATATACATAGAGTTTCACAATACGCCTATACATAGGCATGATCTATCCCAGCTTCGTATTAAAATTAGTTCCAAGAAGTCACTAGGCCGGTCTTGGCTGGTTCTTGGGATCGACTGCTGCTTCTTATCAGGAACTATCTCCTGCCCCAGCCAGCCTCAACAGTGCAAACGTTAAGCATTACTTCTCATCCCCTTGGGCCATGTCTACCTCTGTTGAAATTTCTTTAACTTCACTATAAGCTAGATAATTATTAAACAGTTCCTATCTACATCCATATATCTACTGTATCTACTAAGGTCCCTTTGGGTCCCTGTTTCAGGGGGAGTGATCAAGCAGCTTTGGTGGGCACCTGGCATCCAGCTAGGGTTAACCCACCACAACTTGACAGAGAGGGCTTACAGTCAGAGTGTAATTTGGAATATGCATTCTCCAAAAACCCACAACACCTAAGAAAGCTTGTGTTTCCTTTTTAGTAGTCGGTGGAGACATAGCTGCTATTGGGATCTGATGACATCCCTCTTGCCATTTTATTCCTAAAAACTGGATCTCCTGTGCAGGTCCCTTTGATAGAGTATTTCCATACATTCTGTATGGTATGTCTAAATATTTTGATGGTTTTAATATTTTGTACCAGCTGTGGAAACTGGTTTGCTGCTAGGTGACTGTAAAAGTGAGATTTGGTAAATAATTATTAGAAATCTTGTACTAACACTATGATTGAAACAATAGACAAAAGTTTAGCCAAGCCATTAACTAGTAGAGGTAGTTCCTCATAAGTTTTGCAGTTCTTGGCTCTTATGACTAGATGGTCCTGTACGCCAGATGAGAACAATGTTGAAACTGACCACATGTGATTGAAGCCGTGTTAAGCTTCAAGATCAAAGAACAAGGACAAGAATAAAGACTTCAAGGACAGCCAGCAAGAACTTCAAATGGGTCGGTGGTCGCAAAAGCAGCCCTTCGACTCAAATGGATCCTTAATTGCACATGATCGAATGTAGGCAGTACTAAGATAGTCAGTTGCAATTATTTTTATGTATATGTATACTGATCTGATTAATATGCAATTAGTTATTCTATATAACCTGTTAATGCTAAAGCTGTGGTATGCATGCTAGGTGGAACTATCCCCCGTGCATCCAGTGCTGCAATAAAGAATGCCTGCTTTCTAAAACTCCAAAACGAGTCTTGGAGAGTTTCTTCAACCGGCTTTTCATATCACCTTGACCTTACTTTGTTTTATGGCAAAACTGGCTTTCAGAAGGATTTGGATTATTTACTTCCCTTTCTCAAAATCTTCTTCTGCTGTGTTACCCCATACAATGATGTCATCAATGTATTGCAAGTGTTCCAGAGCTTCACCTTTTTCCAGTGCAGTCTGGATTAGTCCATGGCAAATGGTGGGGCTGTGTTTCCACCCCTTTCCAGGCGTACTGGACCCTTGTGAGAGACTGAAAGAGATAAGGTCTCAAACATTGTAGTGGGGCAAGTTCTGCATAATGACTAATTCTGCATAACAAGGAACACTGCATAGCAATGAAGCACAGGTGAAAAGAAGCAGATCAGCACAGGACACCAGCAATAGGACCTGGAGGGCATGAATGAGGGTGCACAGCTCTTTGTTCTGATATGCCGTTCTGATCAGTTGAGCAGGGCAGCTCACCATGTATGGCCAAAGATCAAACAATGGTCATGTCTGCAGGGAAGAAGTTACTCCCCAAATGACCCCCAAGACTACTGATCCATTTCCTGAAGGTTCTGAAAGCACAAACCTGCTCATGGCACCTAATTAGAGAGACTGAAAGAGTTAATGTCTCAAACATTGTGGTGGGACAAGTTCTGCTTAAAGACAAACCCTGCACAGCAAGGAACCAAGGTGAAAAGCCATCAGCTCAGACATCAGCAACAGGAAGGGGCGGGTGTGCTGGAGGGTGTGCAGCTCCCTGTTCTAATAAGCTGTTCTGATACAAAGATCAAACAATGCCCAGGTCTGCAGGGAAGGAGAAGTTACTCCACAAACGACCCCCCAAGCCCAAAGGCTCACAAACTGCTCATTAACCTGATGAGTTCGGGTGTCCACCCGAAGGAGGGGCAAGGATGATAAAAGGACACAAACTGAAGCCCCAGGTGCGCAAGCCCACCGGGACTGGACCCCACGGCTGACTGGACCCTTCGGCTGATTGAACCAACGCTGGACCCAGGACTGGTGAAGTCTTTCTCTCTTCCTTTCTCTCTCTCTGTCTTCTTCTCTCTTTCCTTTTCCTTTTACACAATCCCTACACCTCATCCGTTTCAAGATATAAACCGTTGACCAAGTCTGAGACTAAGAGAGGATCCAGCCACCCCCGGGCCCTTCTCTGAGTGTTGCCGAAAAACTCGGAATCAAGAACTTATCAACACCAATTTAGTGTAGATAAGCAGACACTTCTTTATTGATGGCCAGGTGCACAGGTGAGTCCTCTCAAAAAAACCACGCACACCTGAACACCAAAATCATACACCTTATATTGAACTTATCCATTCATATTCATTAGATTTCCAAAAAATGTTATGCATATTTATTAGATTTCTGGGAAGTTATTAGCATATGTTAATGTCCTTTACACATGCGCATTGAAGGTCTCTGGTGGTCTTCTAGGGTCCTCTGGTGGTCTTTCATAGTCTTCCTCACTTGTCCGCTTCTTGACCTCCTTTAGGTGATTCTGCGCAGTTTGGCCCTTGGCAGGTAACTAACTGTTTCTTGGCAAATAACCACAAGTTGCTTCATAAAGAACTTATCAGTTTCCATTAATTTGAAATTCTGACATCTTATACATTCTTCTAGGTTATAATATACTCCTACTATATCCAAATTATCTTAAATCTTAAGCTTGTTATCTAAGTTCTGAATGTTCCTACTAGATGATTTTGGCCAATTCCTCCGGACTTGGTACAGGGTTATACAGAGGATTTCACAGCAGCTGTTGGTTGTTGGTTGAATGTATAAAATGCAATAGAGATATATAATTCTATATTCCTATTAAAATTGAATATGATTAATTCTAACTAATAACAAATCAATAACAAATCAGTAACATGAGGAGAAGTCTGGAAAGCAAGGGGGTCTGCTCTGAACCTCGTGACTCAACAGGAGGGATCTCCTTATTCCTTGAATTGATGTATATGGTTACACGTTTTACAGTAGTCTTATGCCAATTCCTGTTGTGAGAAACCCTGCCACCTACTGCCACACCTCCCCAGTTCAGTTTGTTTCTGTCATGAATAAAATCTTTAACTGATCGTTTGGTGTCATTTCACCTTAATTTAGCCCAAGGGAATTTTGAATTAAACACGACTCCCTGGTCTGTCCAGTCTGGGTCATGACAGAGGGGACACAGCCAGGGCAGCTGACCTAAACTGGCCAATGGGGTATTCCATACCATGTGTCATCATGCCTAGTATATAAACTGGGGGAGAGTTGGCCTGTGGGTGGATTGCTGCTTGGGAACTAACTGGACATCGGTCGGTGAGTGGTGAGCAATTGCATTGTGCATCACTTGTTTTGTATATTCCAGTTCTTTTATTATTATTATTGATATTTTATTATTGTTATTTTTATCATTATTAGTTTCTTCCTTTCTGTCCTATTAAACTGTTCATACCTCAACCCACGCATTTTAATTTTTTTTCCCCCCCGATTCTCCCATCCCACTGGGTGGGGGGGAAGTGAGTGAGCGGCTGCGTGGTGCTTAGTTGCTGGCTGGGGTTAAACCATGACATTAGGGAAAAGAATGTTTCATTATTTCATATGCAGAGATGCTGAGGAAAGAAAAGGCTGTAACTTAAATTTTATAGAAAAAAAATCTATAAAACAAGAACAGTCTGCATGCAAAGACATAGAAACAAAGTTATGTAGAAAAGTACCCCCAAATCAGAGCCCAGAGAATTAGCCTAAAATCAGTCCAGTTCTGAGCTGCATGTAAAACCAAAGGGATAAGATGCAGGCAGGCAAAGAGCTAAAACAACGTCTTTAGGCCTGAGCCTATAACCTGTCTCATGAATGTACAGTCCTGCCTCATCAGTGTCAGAGCCCAAGAGGTCAGCATTGATCCACGTATGTGCTGACTGAAAAAGAAAATTATCTAAAAAGAAAATTATAATCTTCATTAAATCCCTAATAGCTGTTAATGCACTTTGTGGCTTGCTTATTTATATTCAATACAAACATATTTTTATATAAGCATTAGTGCTGACAAATTCATATTTAGGCATATTATAAGCAACATTTGTGACAGCAAAAAGACAGAGCAAAGACTTTACTGACCGAGCCATCCTGATCCAGAATTGGGTATACACATATCTGTTTCAGCACTGGGCAACACAAATCCAACTACAAAAAGTTCAACCCTATCAGCCATTAGAGCCATTCCTAACACAAAGAAGAGGGCCCACTGGAAACGACCATGGCTGCATTCTTGTATTATCAGTTCGTACTGCTGTGCTAGCTCTTCTTCATCAGCTTTCCTCTCTGTTTCCAGTTCATGACGGTCCTTATATTCATCACGAATGGGCTGCCCGAAGGCCACCATGCCATCCTTGCCCTGCCCCATGTTGGGGATTCCCTGATACTCCCCTTCATAAATTTCATCATCTTCATCATGTCCTTCAGTTGCTTCACTTGATTCTTCATCGTCATTAGCTTCTACACCATAATTTCCTCCTTGGACATAGTAATCATCATCATCTTCCTCATCCTGGAATCACTTGTAGGGCCTCTGTGTATAGCCATCCTGAGCTTTTTCAACAGCTTTATTTACTTTTTTCACTGCTTGCCTCTTCACCTCTTTGGCAATATCTTTTGCTCCTTTCACTAATGAAGTCCTGTCTTTGCATGTTTCCTCCATTTTGTATCAAAGAAAGATTGCTGTTCTGCTGCAGAGGGACCTGCCGAATACCATTCTCAATATCTATTGCATGTTGGACATCAATAGAAAAAGCCCAAGAACATTTGAAGCTGTAATATGCAACCTGCAAAATATGAGAAAAAAGTTTATACTTTGCTCCTTATTTGCTTCTTCACACTGATACAATACCATACCAATCTTCTTTTAAGAACTGGACACCATAATTCAGGGCTTCAAATATACAAACATGGATTTTCTTCACAAATGCAAATATCCCAGGTTACAAGGAAAATGCTCTAAAGAGAAATCTAATATCTCTACATGTTTTCAGAATGAAATTTATTACACTCTAGTCTTTCAATGGATACTGGGTTTTATTCTGAAAGAAAACAAGCAATTCCATGCACTATACATCATATTGACTGTCTCCGGTGTCCTTCCCCATTTGAACTCCCTGCTATGTAATAAAAGGCTACAAATATTAGCTTTTTTCTCAGTGAGTTACCATTAAACCTCTGTCCTCTGTCCAGCCTCCCACATACATAAATCTTGGAGGGAGTTAATATTCCTGAGATCTGTACCAGTCTTTCAAAGCTAACTCAGCTTGGCCAATGAATTAACAGTGCATTCACACTGGGTCTTAGCAATGTGTACTCCTGCCCTAAAAAAAAAAAAAAAAAAATCATTGCAGGGAGGTGGGTGGACTGAAGTGGTGGCAATTTCACACTCTGGAGATTTCCAATACCTAAATCATGGACAGACACATCCCTCTCTCCACTGTCCACAGTGACAGTAGAGGCAGCCTGGAGCAATTGTATATCCTCAGCTAATATACCCGAGAGTGTTAGTCCAGCATGAGCTCACACCAAACTTACTGCATGAAAGCACCAAGACATTTCATCCCAGTCCCCCTTCCTGCTCCCCTGCTGTACCTTTTCATCTCGTCTTTTATGTAACCCCAGTATCACAAATGCTGACACAAAGAGTCAAGAGCATCTTGCTTATTTGATTGAACACTAACTGTTCCCTTTTTTTCTGGGAGGTTTTCAGGCATATCAGCAAGGAAACTTGGATCATCACACATCTGCACAATCACTAGGGGCAGTAGAAAGAAATGGCAGTAGCATACAAGCATGTGAGAGACTGAATTGTTATCTTGAGCTGTTTGTCTCAAAGATTGTTAGGTGTGAGAGTGATGTGCGGAAAACAGACTCCACAATCAGCGAGATTGTAAAGTAGGTATGTTCATTCAGCACTGGGCGGCACGGGGGGGGGGGGGGTAGTCCCGCCAAAGTCATGCGCACGCGACTCGGCAGTTCGCCTCAAGTTTATACAGTCACATGTTACATATTCACAATACGCCTATACATATGCATGACCTATCCCCACTTCATATTAAAATTAGCTCCGAGAGGTCATTTCCATAGTCTCCTCACAACTGCGCCTGCGCAGGGCCTCTTTATGGTGGTCGTCTGGTGTTCGCAGAGATGAAGATAGATGATCCTCTTTGTCACCGCTAGTAAACTCTTTCCTTGCGCAGGCTCAGTGATTTCTTGGTATTCACCCAAGCCGCAAGACCAGTCTTAGCTGGCTCTTGGGGCCTGCTCCTGCTTCTTATCAAGGACTGTCTTTACCTCAT
This sequence comes from Astur gentilis, assembly GCF_929443795.1. Classification (NCBI taxonomy): domain Eukaryota; kingdom Metazoa; phylum Chordata; class Aves; order Accipitriformes; family Accipitridae; genus Astur; species Astur gentilis. The sequence continues at coordinate 3,142,467 of NC_064918.1, read as the reverse complement.
TGGCTGGTTCTTGGGACCAGCTCTTCTTATCAAGGACTGTCTCTGCCTCAACTAATTTCAACAATGTAAGCACTAAACATCATCTTTCATCCCCCTTTATTATGTCTACTGAGATTCTTTTGACTCCCCTTGTCTCAAGAGACTGGACTGTCATCTCAAGCCATTCATCTCAAGGATTGTTTGACCTGAGAGACTGAATTGTGAACTGTTTATCTCGAGCCTTTTGTCTCTGGGATGGCCTGTCTAAGCAGGACATTCCTCTGTCCATAAGGACAATTACTAAGCCACTGAGGCATCCAGGAGAGGAAATGGGCTAAAGCTGACAAGCATGCAAGAATGTGGAGACTACCATTGTCACGGAAACTGTAGTCTTTGAAATAAGATACTGGTTTCTGGTGTTGATCAGGTGAAGGTCGTGTGATAGACGAAACCTGCAGCGCGTGAACAGTGCATAAACAGTACCAATGTGTATGCATCATCGGACTATGCCCTATAAAAAAACGTGGAGACAAGCCATGGTGTGCACCCACCACTGAAGAATTGAAGACTGAGGACCAACGGGACACCACTGGATCCATGGTGGTGACTATCCTTGCAACTCTACCCCAACTGCTTGCTTGATTTCTGCCTTTTCTTCCATTCTATCCTATCGCTACTATTTTCTACTTTTGATAATTTTGATAATAAAAGCTCTTTTGTGTATACAGCATTTGACCTTGTTTGTGTCTTAATCTCGCTCTTGGGATCATATTGAAACCTTCCCCGACATTGGATCGGGACAAAGCAGAAGGAGGGAAGAAATAACAGGATCCTTCTTTGGCAACAGTCCATAGTTAGAACAGCTGAAATCAATTACAAAAATGCAACATTACTCATGTCCAAAGTTAAGCGGGGGGTTGAACCTGGTCACTGCAACAGGATTGCAGAAGTCTCACGTCTGGGAAAAAGCAGGCTAAAAATTCTGTAACAGTGCTTCCAAGAAAACACCACCTGCTTCAAGCTTGGGGAAAAGGTTATTTTTAACCATGACCATTTTAATGATGTATTTTCCACCATAACCTCAGAAAAAGCTGCAGTAGCACAACTAAGGAGGCAGTGAGATGTAATGCAGGAGTAAGAATAAATGGCTTGAAATTTCTGAAACAAATCCTATTCCCCTTGCTCAAGTATTGTGAACTGTCCCCTGAGCTCCATGGGAGAAGACCAGGGTAGTGCTTTGAGAAGCTGCCCTTTACTCATTCATTTGTAAATACTGTCCCCAGAAGCATAGTCCAGACATCAGTTTTAAGACTGATACTGTTTTGAGGGATAGAAAGAATTACAGACTGCATTAGATAAACTAAGAACATGGTGTTCTTCTAATAAAAGAAAACCAACCCTAAAAAAAAAATAAAATCACACAAACATGCAGGTAATATGACTTAAGAAGCTAAATGATATTTCCCTAGCTCTATTTTTATAATGACTATAGAAATTCACTTATGGTGATTAATGTCTTTATTTTTAGTCCCTTCCTCTAGATTAATTTCATACAGTTTGAATGTTTCTCAAAGAAATCAGATGTGATGGCACAATTCAACTATTGAATGCAAACTGAAGCATTTACTGGAGGAGAAATGCAGCCTTAAAAAAGCCAGGATGTACATTGTATTGGTTTTGTGTGGCAAGGTTTTGGTACCGGGGGGGGTGGGGGGGTGGTGGTTACAGGGGTGGCTTCTGTAAGAAGCTGCTGGAAGCTTCCCCTGTGTTCGAGAGAGAGCGAGCCCATACCAGCTGGCTCTAAGACAGACCCGCCGCTGGCCAAGGCCTAGCCAATCAGTGATAGTGGTAACGCCTCTGTGATAACATTTTTAAGAAGGAAAAAAAAAATTGGGATGGGGAGAAACAGCCGCCGGAGTGAGGAGTGAGAACATGTAAGAGAAACAAGCCTGCGGACACCAAGGTCAGTGAAGAAGGAGGGGGAGGAGATGCTCCAGGCGCCGGAGCGAAGATTCCCCTGCAGCCCGTGGTGAAGACCCTGGTGAGGCAGGCTGTCCCCCTGCAGTCCAGGGAGGTCCACGGTGGAGCAGATATCCACCTGCAGCCCGGGGAGGACCCCACGCCGGAGCAGGTGGGTGCCAAAAGGAGGCTGTGGCCCCGTGGGAACCCCGCGCTGGAGCAGGTTCCTGGCAGGACCTGCAGATCTATGGAGAGAGGAGCCCACGGAGCAAGTTTTCTGGCAGGACTTGTGACCCTGTGGGGGACTCACGCTGGAGCAGTGTGCTCCTGAAGGACTGCACACTGTGGAATGGACCCATGCTGGAGCAGTTTGTGAAGAACTGCAGCCCGTGGGAATGGCCCACGTTGGAGAAGTTTGTGGAGGACTGTCTCCTGTGGGTGGGACCCCACGCTGGAGCAGGGAAGAGTGTGATGAGCCTTCCCCCTGAGGAGGATGAAGCGGCAGAAAATAACATGTGATGACCATAAATCCCATCCCTGTCCCCCTGTGCCTCTGGGGGGGCTTGGTGGTGAAATCTGGGAGTGAAGTTGTGCCCGGGAAGAAGGGAGGGGTGGTGGGAAGGTGTTCTGAGATTTCATTTTATTTCTCATTACCTTGCTCTGGTTGATTTGTAATAAATTGAGTTAATTTTCCCAAATTGAGTCTGTTTTGCCCGTGATGGTAATTAGTGAATGATCTCTCCTGTCCTTATCTCGACCCACAAGCTTTTTGTTATATTTTTCTCTCCCCTGTCGAGCTGAGGATGGGGGAGTGATAGAATGGCTTTGGTGGGTACCTGGTGTTCAGCCAGGGTCAACCCATCACATACATTTATGACTGAAAACTGTAGCCTGATTTTAGGTACATGATGATCCTTCTAAGTAGGTCATCTTGGTGAATCTTTTATGCTAAGGCAGTTTCTCTAATTACAGGTTTTCTCTTTTCAAGGTGCTCCTTAGAAGTTATTGTTTGTGTACTGAATTAGACATCTGATCCTTACTGTTACCTGTGTGTGGACTACAGTATCTACTAGCTGTTATTGAACATAGAATGTATAAAAAAATTCACTAGGTCTGCTGTAGCCTTCTACAAATACTTTCAAGAACTTCATGAACTCCTAACAGGTACTCTTCTGAGGCTTAATGATTACAAAGTGTTCCTAGATTGTGACTATTTTAGATTATTTTAGGGAGTGCCTGCACCCTATTTAACCTAAACTTAATTGCTCTGATTCTTAGATTACTGCTTTTTTTCAGTGATTACAGCCTTCTTTTAAGGATTTTTAGTTGTATTGATATTGTCAAATTCAATTTTATTGTAGGGTATGTCTATGGAGGGAAGACAGCAGTTTAGGAATACTCAATGAAAGTAAAGTCTAAATGCCAACACTGGCAAAACAGTGCTTTGCACTCCTACAATATACTTATCTCATTAATTCATCAGACTCTAAAAAGCAACTGAACTTACACTGTAGTGTAACTGTAGTTTATGATAGACCAAGTATGTCGATAAGGAATGATACCTGTTCAAACTGATTAACAGCATAACCCCACCAGCAAAAAACCTGCACATAAACCAAGTCAAATTTCTATCTGTGCAGACAGAAAGATATACTGAGTATGAAACCAGAAATTTCTCTATGTCACCTAAGTTTCCAAGCAGCATACCTAGTTTGAACACTATTCTTTTAAAGAGCTTTGCTTTCTTCCTGAACTGAAATCCCTGCCTTAAGGGTGATAAGTACAAAGAGGAATTATTTACAAACCATGCATGATAGCTCCCCACCCTTTTAATTATGTCAGACTGATTAACTCCAAGTAAGCAACTAGAAAGTCTGAAAGAGTGAGGATTAATGACTACCTGGGTAGCATAAAGCAGCTAAAGCACAGTCTAGCCATATACTCTTGTTTGTGGCAACTGTCTTATCCAGCAAGCCTGTTTACTTTCACTAAACTAAACACCACATTCCTATTCAATTCCTTTAATTAAAAAAAAATAATAATATTTTCCCTGACATAAAACCACTATTTCAAGTAATATCTACAAATAATTTTTTTAGAACACTCAAAGATGCATGCACAAAAAAAAAAAAGAAATTATTTGGTTGCTCTATATTCTTTTCCATTCTATTATGTTTACAAATTTCTGTATAGTTACCACTTGGTACACATTGTGCTACATCTAAAATAAAGGTTGGAGATTTCTAACTAAATCAATGAGGTTCCATGAAGATGTAAATCTATGAGATGTCAGAAATCCCATTCCCACAAAGGCTTACATCTTTGCTTAACATAAGCCATGAGAAGACTCACTGAAGACCATAGGTTATTAACAACACATGATATTAACTATATGCATATCTTCAGATAATAAATTTTTCACAATAGAACTGGAAGTCACACTCAAATGGAGGTATGGCATTTAAGATACACTTAGGGACCTAGTATAGCATCTTTCCTGCTTTTCTTTTGAATTTGTATTCAAATTTTACTAAAGTTCTCCAACAGTTTTTACACGGGACAGTTCAAAAAACAAAAAGGGTACAATCCTACAAGTCACCACAGACCTGAGCCATATGCAGAGGTACAACCCATCCTTGAATTTACTGGGATAACTATGGACTTCCTTCCCATCTCTCCATGCACAAAACTGTCCTAGAAGAGCTTTTCTTTTATTGTCCCGGGATAGTACTTGCTTCAGTATGCCCCAATAAAGAATATATACCTTGATTTCAACAAATAAATAAGAGCTGGCACCAAAGCTGATGAGGGTAGGATTCTTTTCAGCCAATGTTAGTTGATTAAAAGATAGGCATCTATGGTCTAAGCAAATGTTCTCAGCCTCTTCTAGTCAGAGACACACACCCAGGCTGCAACTCTTCTATCTCAGGCTGCAGTTACCAAACCAGTGTAAATCACTGTAAGGCTGCAGTGCCACCAACAGCGGTGGTCCCCAACCCTCTTCCAGCTGTGATGGCATTCTCACCACTTGTCCTGTACCAGCACTTTTCACTATTCATCCTCAGAGCATCTACAAAACACATACACAAGATGAGCCTGGGAATTCATTAGTCTAGTGCATATCAAAGATCATGAGCCAGGAGATTCATGGCACACTGCAGTCTCTCCCTTCCCATTTTATTCCTTTCATTCCTCATTAAATTAGCAGAGATAACTGTTTCCCTCTCTGCACTATATGCTGTCTGCCCAGCTTCTCTTAAACTATTTAACTATTTCACCTAATTAGAAGAAAACCAGAGGAATTACTTTTAACTTGTTTTTGCTTGAAATTTGATATCCTTTATCAGCCAAAGAAGGGACATGTTTGCCAGAAACCTTGTCCATCTTTTCTGTGTACATCAACCATTAAAACCCCCCACTATCTCTAAGTGCCTCTTAGGGCCTTAAAATATCACAAAAAAACCCAAATTACTAATTCTTTTCTCACAGTGCTTTTGATAACAGGCCTAATTCTTCCTCACTTACAGATGGATATATCAAGCACAGGAACAGGATCTGCAAAAGCTCTGCTTAAAGCTGTACAAATCCCAAAAGCTAATATTACTAGTGCAATGAACTCAGACTAAATGCATATGTGAGACCTAAAATGAAAAAGTCTACTCAAAGAAAATCAGTAAATCTTAACTCAAATTGAATCATCTGTGATAAAAATTCAATAATAATGTAAAATTAATTCTCTTTTAACCAAGGGAGATGGAGTAGAAAATGACAGGTATATGCTCCACTGCAAAGTTAGAAGGGCCATTCTTCACTTTATACTTACACCATATTACTCCTCCATGTATTGTTTCTATGCTCTAAATATCTTTCAGAGAATATCCTGAAGAAGGATGCCACAATGCTGATAAGTTTTATGAGCAATACCGTCATTTTAAATAGTGAAAAATACATCTAAATCAGCTGGCCATCATTAAATACACTCAGGCATTTTGTCCTGGTTTTGGCTGGGATAGAGTTAATTTTCTTTCTAGTAGATGGTATAGTGTTATGTTTTGGATTTAGTATGAGAAGAATGTTGATAACACACTGATGTTTTCAGTTGTTGCTAAGTAGTGTTTAGACTAAGTCAAGGATTTTTCAGCTTCTCATGCCCAGCCAGCAAGAAGGCTGGAGGGGCAAAGGGAGTTGGGAGGAGACACAGCCAGGGCAGCTGACCCAAACTGGCCAACGGGGTATTCCATACCATGTGACGTCATGCCTAGTATATTAAGTGGGGGGAGTTGGCCGGGGAGGGATCACTGCTCAGGAACTAACTGTGCATCAGTCGACAAGTGGTGAGCAATTGCATTGTGCATCACTTGTTTTGTATATTCCAGTTCTTTTATTATTATTATTGTCATTTTATTATTGTTATTATTATCATTAGTAGTTTCTTCCTTTCTGTCCTATCAAACTGTTCTTATCTGAACCCACGAGTTTTACCTTTTATTTCCCTGATTGTCTCCCCCATCCCACTGGGTGGGGGTGAGTGGCTGCGTGGTGCTTAGTTGCTGGCTCAGGTTAAACCACAATACTTTTAAACTCCTATTATCCACAGTTCCACCTAAGGTCAGAATCTGGTTTTAGGATTCATCTATGGTCCACCCTCTCTTATTAAGCTCTTATCATGCTTTCTTTTGATGTACAAAGTAGCTTCATTATTGACAGCCAAGGAAGACTCTATCTACTCTTTGGTTTTAATACTTACAAACCCATCTAATTCCTCAGAAGTAGATTCAGCTCAATGCCCCCCCCGGCAGTAGGTCTAGACAATGTAAAAAAAAAAAAAAATAGTCATATCAATTAAATTACAGCAGCAAAACTGTAAAGGCTCTATAGGGGAGTGATCCTTTCTTTTGAGTTTTTTTTACTCAAAGGTTACTTTTCTAGGAAAAGGTGACTGAACAAAAAACAGGACATACTTTTAAATTTCTTGGTATCTTTTTGTCGTGGTTTAACCCCAGCCAGCAACTAAGCACCACACAGCCACTCACTCACTTCCCCCCAACCCAGTGGGATGAGGGAGTGTCGCGACCTGGGCTGGACAGACCAGGGAGGAGTCGTGGTGAATTCAGAATTCCCTCGGGCTAAATTAAGGTAAAGCCTCTGCTGCAGTGCCAGAGAGAGGGAGGGAGGGAGCCGGGAGAGCGAGACGAGACGCGGAGCGGGAAGTGGCTGCCACCATCAATAATTGAAAGCGTGGGAGTACGGGGAGGGCTATCCTCCACAGGCAGCGGCCAGAGCCGGGCGAGGAGGAGGCACAGAATCCCTCCCCGCAGGCAAGGCTGGGAAGCCTCTGCAAAAACAAGCCCCTTTTTACCGGTAGAAGGGAAAAATAAAAATAGTGAGACCCACACATGCACTTTATTTCAGAAGACAGTGTTTTATGAGAGGCAGCGACAGGGGAGAGTGTATGAAATGGATTGTTCCAGAAGGGATTGCAACAGGACTGTACTGGGTCTGGATGAGACGGAGTTAATTCTCCCCATAGCAGCCCTCGTAGTGCTGTGCTCTGCATCAGTAGCTAGAAAGGTGTTGATAACACACCAGCGTTTTGGTTACTGCTGAGCAGTGCTGGCACAGCATCAAGCTATCTCTCCAACATTTTTGCCCCCCTCAACAGCAGGCTGGGGCTGGGCAAGATCTTGGGAGGGGACATAACCAGGACAGCTGACCTAAACTAACCAAACAGATACTCCATACCATAGGACGTCAGCTCAGATATAAAAACTAAGTAAAGGGAGATAGAAGGGGGGCATTTTCGTCTTCCAGAGCAACCACTATGTGTACTGGAGCCCTGCTTCCCAGGAAGTGGCCAGACATCACCTGCTGATGGGAAGTAGAGAATAACATCATTTGGTTTTGTTTGCTTTTGCGCGCGACCTTTGCTTTCACTTTACTAAACTGTCCTTATCTTGACCCAGGAGCCTTTTGTTATATTTTCTCTCCCCGTCCAGCTGAGGAGGGGGAGTGATAGAGCGGCTTTGGTGGGCACCTGGCACCCATCCAGGGTCAACCCACCACAGTCCTTATTGGCGCCCAACGTGGGGCTCAACAACAGCAGTTTTGCATTAAGCAAGCTATAGCTAGGTATTAAGTGGCAAGCTCCTGTGCAGGCCACAGAGCTTGTTGGCTGCTTGCTTATCTCTATCTTGCTGAGTTTGGGAACGTGGTAATGCAAATAATGGCTATGTGCTTTGTCCTGGCACTGATGGCTTTGCTGTGTTGTGGGAGCTATCTTGTGGAGGAGATGAGGGAATACATCTCCCTCTCCCTACATGGCACTGATGTGGATGGTTTTATGATGCAGGCTTCTGATGTCCTTGTTCACCCTTATGTGAGCTGTTCAATACTGATAATACTGGTGGTATATTATGGGTTTTGTGGAATCTGGTCTTGTCCTGGTATAAGAGAAGACAAGTTTCAGGTGAGCAACACTGAAATGTGCCCTCAAGCAACCAGTCCCTGGGTGGCAGGGTATATGGAAGGATTTGGGCAGATTCCTAGGATGGTTATCACCTCCCATAATCTGGGACTTTACACACGAACAGGCAAGCAACCCTGGCAAACTGATGCACCACCCAATGAAAACCAGCAGCTTCTCGCACTGTACTGGGGCCTGGCCTATGCCTACCTAGCCATAGTTCAACACTCTCAGAGGACCATGGTTGAGGCAGGGACCCAGACTGCATCTGAGCACACCATGCTCGAGATAGGGACCCAAACAACAACAACAACTACTACAGTAATTGCCCCAGTAGTGAAAAAGAAACAGTGGACAAGGAGATCAATGGGTCCATATCATCAATCAGTAAGGGAAGAAGAAGAAGAAGAAGAAGACAGGTTTGATCTAGAAGCCAGTCCTTCAACAAAGAAATTGGAGGAAGGAGTGAGAGAACTTAGACAGGAAGCAGTAATTACCCACTCCCTGACCTCATCAGAACTTCGAGACATGTGGAAAGACTACAGACGCCAGCCAGGTGAGCGGATTTCTGCCTGGGTCCTCTGATGCTGGGATAACAGGGCTGACAGTCAGTAATGGAAGGGAAGGAAGCCCAACAGCTGGGATCCCTCACTAGAAACTGGGGAATTGAAAGAGGAATTGGAAAAGAGGTAGCAATTTGCAGTCTCTGGAGCCGGCTCCTCTCAAGTATGAGGGCAAGATATCCATTCAAGGAAGATCTTGTGAACTCCTCAGGAAAGTGGACTACCACAGATGAAGGCATCCAGTACCTGAGAGAGTTAGCAGTGGTAGAAGTCATCTACAGTGATCTAGATGATGAGGAGGTCTCCAAAGATCCAGAGGATGTCCTGTGCACACAGGCCATGTGGTGAAAGGTGATTCAAGGTGCCCCAGCATCATATTCTAACAGCTTGGCAGCAATGTATTGCCCAGATATGGAAACACCAACTGTGGAGAAAGTGTCATCTTGGCTCCAAAACTTTGAGGAAAATCTCTGTATCTCCTCATCCCTACAGGACAGTGCCTTGGCTGTTAGGGACACTCCAAGAAATTAGTCGTCTCCCCCCCCGGTCAAAGGGAAAGGGAGCCCAAGGCATATGCCATGTGGTGCACTCTGGTTCTTCCTGCATGACCAAGGGGAGGGCATGAGGAAGGGAGATGGTGAACCCACCTTTAAGCTGGAAGCCCACGTATGTGAACTGAGAGGGAAGACAGCTTTTAAGAAGGGGTCACCCAAGAAGAAGGCTGTCAGCGTAGTTGCTGTAGAGGCCCAAGAAAGCAATCAGTGATCCTCCAGGCATAGAAGAACTGAAACTACCTCCCTTGATTCTGGTGAGGGGACTTCTGGTCTGGCACTGCAAGGGTTAGGCAGTGAATACTCTGACGAGGTACAGCAATAGAGGGTCCCTGCCTTCGGCCAGGAGGAGGAAAGGGATGATCGGATATACTGGACTGTGTGGATTCGATGGCCTGGCACATCAGACCCACAGAAATTTGAGGCTTTGGTAGACACTGATGCACAGTGTACGCTGGTGCCATCAGGCTACAGGGGCACAGAATCCATCTGGATCTCTGGAGTGACAGGGGGATGCCAAGAATTGACTATACTGGAGGCTGAAGTGAGCTTGACAGGGGACAAGTGGGAAAAGCACCCCATTGTGACCAGCCCAGAGGCCCCTCGTATCCTTGGCATAGACTACCTCAGGAGAGGGTACTTCAAGGACCCAAAGGGGTACCGATGGGCTTTTGGTGTAGTCACCATGAACACAGAGAAGATCAAACAGCTATCTACCCTGCCTGCCCTCTTGGAAGATCCCTTCATTGTGGGATTGCTGCGAGTTGAAGAACAGCAGGTGCCAATTGCTACCAGGATGGTGCACCGGTGGCAATATCACACAAACCGAGACTCCCTGGCTCCCATCCATGGCTGATTCATCAACTGGAGATCCAAGGAAGACTTTCAGCAAGACTCATTCACCTTTTAATAGTCCTATATGGCCAGTGCAAAAGTCTGATGGAGGGTGGAGGTTAATGGTAGAGTATTGTGGCCTGAACGAAGTGACACCACCACTTAGTGCTGCTGTACCAGACATGTTAGAGCTCCAATATGAACTGGCATCAAAGACAGCCACGTGGTATGCTACAGTTGATATTGCCAATGTGTTTTTCTCCATTGCTTTGTCAGCAGAGTGCAAGCCACAGTTTGCTTTCACATGGAGAGTGTTAGTAGCACTATACTATGGCTGTAATTGTAAGTTTTTTTGTAATAATTGTTGTTAGTCCTATAATAACCATAGGCATAAGTAAACAATCTAGGATATGGAATAGACAGCCTTGGGCTTTTGAACAACACTTTGATGGTTCCCTAGTCATGAATCATACCGAACAAGACAATGTGATCTACAAGATGATACAAGGTTTTGCTCGCATGCTTAACTTTTCTCATGTGACTACCTGTTTGCCTTTACCACATACCCCCACTCAGGGAATCCCCATAACAGCTCTCCCCGTGGATGTAGGTAAGAATTTAGATGGGCTCTGGAATCAAAATAAATCTATCATTTGTGGTGAATTTGAATGGAAGTGGCCATTTAACAATATATTAAATCGAACTTCCGTTTGGAGCCTAAATTGTTCCTATACCCCACTCTGTCAGGACAATAAGACTTTAGGATGTAGGGGCAAACAGCCTCAATCCTCCCAACAGCCATGTTCCATACACCCTTGGGCAGATACACGGTATGGGGACGAGCCATATTGGGGAAAACGCGTAGTCCTGAGGTATGTGGAACCGGTAAACACCCAGTGGTGCTTTGAGTTTCCTTCAACACCTGGTAATTCATGTATGTGGTTCAATGTGATGGAAGTACCACCTGCTAATTGTTTATGGTTTCAAGCCCATGAGGAGAGGAAAAGATGACAGGAAGGAGTGCTATCCCTGGCGGTCTACCACTGGTGGGGATCTAGAAAATAGTTGGTTGTGGTTAAGTCCTTCATTACGACATTTAACCAGTGCTGCCTTCTTGTGTCAAAATTACACCAGGCCATATCCCCCAGCAATGGGATGTAATACTAGCATAAGCTATAAAGACTTAAAATATTCTGAGAAATCCTCCTGTCACATTCCTCAAACCATGGGTAATTGTGATGACTCACCTATATATGCTCCACGTCAGTTAATGTGGATATGCTCAGATGGGACTATTGCAGATATGTTAAGACCTATACATCTTGGTCTGCAGTGTACTTTGGGACTACCATCATTATGTCCTTCTTATTACTCTGAGAAATTTATCTCTCAAGGACTGTGGCATCCCGATACCAAACGAAGTACAGACAACACTGATTGGACTGTATCCCAGAAATTAGCAGTATGGGCTGAAGGATTCTTTGGGCTAGGAATAGGTCACCTTAAAACTAGAATTGTGCTGTCCAATTTAACTGCACAAGTGGAAGCTTTGGCAGACCTCACTAAAGACAATTTTTAATTGCTCAATACACAAGTACAAACTGCCTCAAAAGTTGCACTTCAAAATCGACTTGCACTGGATATGATATTACTCAAAGAACAAGGGGTGTGCAGATACTTGAAAGCAAACCATGAATAAGAAGAATGTTGCGTCACAATTCCTAATGTGTCACTACCTCTTCGGGAAAACCTCCAGAAGATGAAGAAGATAGTCAAAATTACTCATGAACTGCAGGACCAAATGAAGGGCACCTGGTTGGGAAATATCTTTGGTAGGATAGGATGGGTATTTTCTGGATGGATTGTTAAATTGTTACAAACACTGATTGTTATTATAATTTCTATTATTGTAGTATGCATTGCCATTAGTTGTAAAATCTATCTCTGAGGTAAGGGCTCACTCAGAAATTGAGGAATACATAACTCTACTAAAACACTGAGACAAAACTTATACCAATACACCGGTCAATGATGACATGCATGTGGTTGAATTGTGACTCAGGTCCAAGGGTGGATTGTGTGGATTGTCCAGCTCATAGTTCACAAAGGAGTTTCACCATGTCTAGTGCACACAGGCGACTCATGGGGGGTTATAAAAGTGACCCAGCCTTGCGTTGCCTTGAGGCCCTGTCTCTCTGCAGAGATGACTCACAGGGAGCTGTGTAGACAGCTTAGCCCTGGGTTGTCTGATAAACCCTAAAGTAAACAGGCTGCACCATTCAAAGAACCAAAATCCGAACTGAACCTTGAAATCCCTTAACAAATAGTATGCCCTAAGTCTCAATCCAACCACTATCCAGTTGCTGAGGAAGCAAGGTAAAAATAAACCAACCCCAAACCTGGAGGGTTTCAGCTTCGGTTTCAAATGACAACCTTGTGTATTCAAACAATCACAGACCAACAAAGGAAAGATAAGGGGAAACTCCACTCAGATATACATAATCCATTTAGGCATATATCATAATCCACTCAGACATAGTCATACACACCATTCCACAAGTCAGGGGATAAAAACTCTAAGATTCAGGTTGGAAAGGGGGGGAGTCACTTCTCTAACTATGGAGTTGGCTTGCGAAGGAAACACTTCCCCCCCTTGATCGGGATGCCTGTCAAGGTAACTTCCCTGGGATTGAGAGCCCTTACCTGGAGGGGTAAGTGAATATTGTTTATGCTTTAAGTTTGTAACTGCATTTGTGGTTGTCTATGAATCACTTGTGGTTGTAATAATGTACTACTCTTGCCTTAAAAAATTACAATAGTGCGGGAGCATAGTAATGGACTCAACGACAGATCAATATGATCATAGTTGAAGACCCTTTACTAGAGCATCAGACATAATTTTTATACATTGGTTACATCCATACATGCGTTTAGCTATTTTACTGTCGGTTACACACATTATTCACGTGCTGTCCACGTGCCTAGTTACACTTAATGATTGGTTATATCAACTCTGTACACATGCATAAACATAGGACATAATTGGTTATACCAACTAAAACATGCGAAACTTGTCTCAGTCTATTTAGTCAAGATAAATTGCCGAATTGAGGTTCTTTGTGCCAACTTCCCTTTATCTTGGTATGCGCACGTGTGTTCTTCTAATTGGCATCTTTCTTTTTTTTTGTCTTCTGTTTATTCTGTTCAAGGTCTTCTAAAGGCGTCTGGAATGCTCTTGCAACCGTTAGCTAAATATGTGTCCACAGTTCCCCCTTTTTTGTTTTTCGTGCAAGCCAAGTTACATGAAATGCTTTTGCAATCATACGTTCAACTATTTTTATGATACGTGGTACAATTATTACAACTGCTAATATTACTGAGATGGGTTGACCCTGGCTAAACGCCAGGTGCCCACCAAAGCCGTTCTATCACTCCCCCTCCTCTGCTGGACATGGGAGAGAAAAATATAACAAACGGCTTGCGGGTTGAGATAAGGACAGGAGAGATCATTCACTAATTAGCGTCACGGGCAAAACAGACTCAGCTTAGGGAAAATTAGCTCAATTTATTACAAATCAACCAGAGCAAGGTAATGAGAAATAAAATGAAATCTCAGAACACCTTCCCACCACCCCTCCCTTCTTCCCGGGCACAACTTCACTCCCAGATTTCACCACCAAGCCCCCCCAGCAGCACACGGGGACAGGGATAGGGTTTACGGTCATCACACATTATTTTCTGCCGCTTCACCTCCTCATGGTGAGGGCTCATCACACTCTTCCCCTGCTCCAGCGTGGGGTCCCACCCACGGGACACAGTCCTCCACGAACTCCTCCAACGTGGGCCATTCCCACCGGCTGCAGTTCTTCACGAACTGCTCCAGCATGGGTCCATTCCACGGCATGCAGTCCTTCAGGAGCACACTGCTCCAGCGTGAGTCCCCCACGGGGTCACAAGTCCTGCCAGAAAACCTGCTCCGTGGGCTCCTCTCTCCATAGATCTGCAGGTCCTGCCAGGAACCTGCTCCAGCGCGGGGTTCCCACGGGGCCACAGCCTCCTTTTGACACCCACCTGCTCCGGCGTGAGGTCCTCCCCGGGCTGCAGGTGGATATCTGCTCCACCGTGGACCTCCCTGGACTGCAGGGGGACAGCCTGCCTCACCAGGGTCTTCACCACAGGCTGCTTGGGAATCTTCGCTCCGGTGCCTGGAGCATCTCCTCCCCCTCCTTCTTCACTGACCTTGGTGTCTGCAGAGTTGTTTCTCTTACATGTTCTCACTCCTCACTCTGGCAGCTGTTTCTCCCTGTCCCAACTTTTTTTTCCTTCTTAAAAATGTTATCACAGAGGCGTTACCACTATCACTGATTGGCTTGGCCTTGGCCGGCAGCAGGTCTGTCTTAGAGCCGGCTGGTATGGGCTCACTCTCTCTCGAACACAGGGGAAGCTTCCAGCAGCTTCTTACAGAAGCCACCCCTGTAACCCCCCCCCCCTGCTACCAAAACCTTGCCACACAAAACCAATACAATTACAATTAAAATAACTAAGCCATGCATAAGCAAATCTTTCAACCATCCCATAATTCCCAAACTTGCTAGCCATCCACTTAACCCTGTGTCATTTATCATGAGTCTTTTATGCTGAATCATATTGATATTGGGTGTTAGTAACATAAGTTGTCCGAGTTCCTATCAGGAGATCCCACTGGGCCCCTCCACAATACAATGACTCATCATTATACCATTTTTCACTGGCATCGACCCAGATGCTCCCATTAGGGTATTCAAAATACAAAATGTCCAACCACTTTTCCCATATTACCTTAATGCCTCCAAATGAGACACAGGATTGGTTCGATTTTATAGATCCCAGTAAGTCTAATTCTTGAGGTGGGAGCATCATAACATTCAAGTGATGAATAATTAAGGCTGCTTGCATAACCTTTTCAAAATTGGGCCATTTATTATAGAACTTATCTCTATACCACCATTTTAATACTCCAGAGTTCCAGGTATTATTATCTAGGTCTAGGGTGAGGGATATATATAGGACACTATCATTGGAAACATATCCCCTAAAAACCTTAGGATCAAAGTTTGGAATTCCAATCAAACACGTTCAAAAAGGATCTTGCGGGGTAGCCATAGACAAAGATATAGATTTCTGGCCTGTTTGATTCACTAACGTTACCCATACATTTTTCCTGTCAGACATCAACCTATGAGTTTGTTCTAATCCTTTAACTGAGGTTAACCAAGCACAAAAGCAAATATAAATCAGTTTAATAATGCTTAAAAACAATTGTATGCATAATACAGCAAAAATATCCTCTAGCTATTAATGATCCTATACTATTCAGATGTTTTCTTTGGTTTGCGCTGGTATCCATGACTACGTCCATCTGAGGACCGTGAGGAAGATGGACCATCCGTACATTCTTGTGCCGTCTTGCTCCGCGAACTCAGCCCAGCAATCAGTAGGTGTCAGCTTTACTTGGGCGTCCCCACGGAGGCAACGATGGCCTTGCCGTACGCTAGCCCAATGCTCTTCGGAAAATCCCAGTATTTATACATTTGCAGAGGAACGGGTTTCAGCACACGTGGCCAGCGGGTGCCAAAAGTCCGCCTCGGTTGCAACATGGGGACCCTGTGACGCATGTGCTCACTGGCCAGGCGTGCTGCACTAGTCATAGCCATCCTGTCTATTGGTTCATGGGCTTTGTGATGTGGTTGCAATGCACAGAGAATCTTGACCTGTCATGTTGGCCAAGGTGACCGACACGTTAGTTTTTGGCTGAGGTAGTATTCATATTGTCGCACCATCTAGGATGTTCCAGATGATGATGGTTGTACAAATCGAGCGGGAGTCCATCATGGGCCTGTATCCCTAATTTCCAGCCTCTCCTGATATGTGGAGAAAAAGTGTCTAAATATTGGTGGGCCACCTGCATCAGACCAACAATTTAGAAAATTTAAAACATAAGTGGCTTTATGTTGGGAACTGGCTTGCTGAAAAAGGACATGGGCCTGTGGAAAAGTTGTGCGAGCAGAGTTCTGTGTGAAAGAATGTCAGTTTGAGCAGCAAGATTAGGCCTTGGCCGAAAATAGCTGACTCTACTGATAGCAGGAGAAAAACAGCAGCTGGTCTTACCGTTATCGGGAGAAAAATAAAAACAGTGTGACCTTGGCATAACTTCACAAGTAACTTTTGAAGAAGTTCTCATGAGAAAGTTACTGAACACGCATAGCTGCCAGCCACAAGTGGGTGTGTTTTAGTAATGAATAAACATTAGCAATGTACCAATCATATTAGGACTAGTAGGCATAATTATCGCAAACTGTATAAATATGAGCTATCTGTGCAAATAAAGTTGAATCACTTCTATCACTCATATTGGGTCGACTTATGTGCATTCCTCCGCCGCTCCAACAGCTTTAGCTAACTTTTCTTGTGGAGAGAGATTCCCTACTCCCACTTTTTTGTTTTAATAACATCGCTTTTAGCGAACGATGAGTGCATTCCACAATCGCTTGACCAGTGGGAGAATGAGGGATACCAGTGCTATGCTGAATACCCCATAGTTGCAAAAATTCTTGTGGTTTTTGTGATACATAAGCTGGACCATTGTCCATTTTTAGTTGCTGTGGAACACCCAAGGTTGCAAAAGCGAGTAAGAGATGCTTACACACATCATGGGATTTTTCACCTGTGTGGGCAGTGGCCACAAATGCTCCTGAAAAAGTATCAATAGATACATGGACATATTTTAATCTACCAAATTCTGTAATGTGAGTAACATCAGTTTGCCAAATCTCTAAAGCTTGCAAGCCTCTCGGATTGAGTCCATATGATAAAGACGGAGTCATCTGTTGGCAATCCGGACAAGCTGTCACAATTTGATGGGCTTGATTCAAAGTGAGTTGAAATGGTTTTTGCAGTGCCTTTGCATTTTGGTGAAAAAAGGCGTGTGAAAACCGTGCTTGCTCAAATGCATTAGGAAGGACGGTGAGTCCAGCTAACCAATCTGCCATACTATTACCTTCTGTTAATGGTCCAGGCAGTGAAGTGTGCAATCGCACGTGCATAATAAAATATTGGTTTTTTCTATGATTTAGCGAGACCAAAAGAGTTTGAAATAACACGAATAATGGTTTATGATCTATTTCTTTCAAATAAGAGGCTTCAAGACGGCTCATAACTCCTGCAACATAAGCAGAGTTAGTAGGTATTATGTGTTGATTAGTTATTTGCCACCCTAAATAATTCCAAGGTGTTGTTTTTTGAACCTTCTCTGGAGCTACCTCCAAACGATGAAGTTTAATATTGTCTAACATGACAGACATTGCAATTTGCATCTTTGATTTCGTCTGTGTTGCTACAAGAATATCATCCATATAATGATAAATGAGAGCATTAGGCAATTTCTCTTGAGCAGGAGAAAGAGCCCTTGCTACAAACCATTGGCAAATGGCAGGGCTGTTTTTCATACCCTGTGGCAACACTGTCCAGTGATACCATTTATTTGGTACAGAAGCATTAACATAAGGAATAGAAAAAGCAAATTTGGAGGCATCACATGGATCTAGAGGAATCGTAAAAAAAAAACCCCATCCTTCAAATCAATAACTGTTAAACACCAATCTTTAGAATCATAGTGGGAGACAGGAGTCCTGGTTCTAAAGGACCCATGTCTTCTAATACTGCATTAATACGTCTCAAATCATGTAACAATCTCCTCTTTCCACTCTTTTTCTGTATCACAAACACAGGTGAATTCCAAGGACTAGTTGTAGGTACAATATGCTTTGCCTTTAACTGTTCATCCACCAGTGATTGTAAATGTTGCAGCTTTTCAAGTGTCAGGGGCCACTGTTTCTGGAAAGGTGGGGATCAATTCCCTGGGAGGTGGAGAAGGCAGAGGTGTAGGTGCAGGACAAGGAGGGGGCAGAGGTAAAAGAGGGTTTGAAGGAGGAGGAGGAGGAAGAGGGCGGGGGGGGGGGGGGGAAGAGGAGGAGGGGGTACATCAAAGGATACGGCTGGTGGTTTTTCTCGCTTCGCAGCAGCCTCCAACTGTGCCAGCTTTTCTATTACTGACTGCAACTGCTGCGAAGTGAGCTCTGGCCCCTCTTCATGCTCTTGAGGCGACCCGGGCATAGACAAAGGCAAAGGAGGGTATATGCTAGGTATAATTTGTTCATGTTGAGCCGTGGTATCGTATGCAGGAGGAGGCACAGGAATCTCTGGGGGCTGGTTTTTCCTAGGCAGATTTTTACTCGCGTCCTGATTCTGTAGGGTTTCCTTTGAGCATACGGTTAGGGTGGCTTGGGAACTGTCAGATGGCTGATTAATATTGGCAGTCCCAGGGAGTGGAGCAGAAGTTAAGGGCACAGGAGCAGGCAGACAAGCTCTGGGGAAGCCAAAAGTCTCTCTCGCTGCATTATGTTTTTCTCCCCGCGTTTCCCCTTCACTCACGGTTGGGGAGAAAGCAGCAAAAGCAGACGCAGACGCTTTACGATCTGCTTTCATTTCTTGCAGAGTTGTCTTAATTAATTTCCATAACATTGCAAGACCTTTAACTTCTTTAGACCCATCACTAATTTCATCCCATAGGGAGGTTCCGATAGCTTCCCAGGTACTAAGCTCAAAAGCTGTACCCACACTAACTAAAAGGTTTTGTCCTTGCTCGATTGTAAAAGCTGCTTTAAACAAGCTTCATCATATTTTATGCCTCTCTTGGAGAGTATATGTTGGAGGAGCTTAACTACTGCTTCTTCTTCTTTGGAAAGCATAGGCCCCATCTCCTCCCCCGACTGCTCACCTCCTTTATGGGCAAGTCCTCACCTCGACGGGCAAAAAAACGACAGCGCTGTCTTATCTGCCTCTATGGGCACACCAGCCGGGGCAGCCGGTCTTTCAGTCGGGATCCTCCCATCTTCCT
This sequence comes from Astur gentilis, assembly GCF_929443795.1. Classification (NCBI taxonomy): domain Eukaryota; kingdom Metazoa; phylum Chordata; class Aves; order Accipitriformes; family Accipitridae; genus Astur; species Astur gentilis. The sequence continues at coordinate 3,123,183 of NC_064918.1, read as the reverse complement.
CTTATCCTGCCGTTCATTCTCCACACGTAGCGCAGAATTTGGGGGCCCCTGTTTGGACGCCAATTGCGGGATCATAGTAATGGACTCAACGACAGATCAATATGATCATAGTTGAAGACCCTTTACTAGAGCATCAGACATAATTTTTATACATTGGTTACATCCGCACATGCGTTTAGCTATTTTACTATTGGTTACACACATTATTCACGTGCTGTCCACGTGCCTAGTTACACTTAATGATTGGTTATATCAACTCTGTACACGTGCATAAACATAGGACATAATTGGTTATACCAACTAAAACATGCGAAACTTGTCTCAGTCTAATTGGTCAAGATAAACTTCCGAATTGAGGTTCTTTGTGCCAAGTTCCCTTTATCGTGGAATGTGCACCTGTGTTCTTCTAATTGGCATCTTTCCTTTTTTTTGTCTTCTTGTTTATTCTGTTCAAGGTCTTCTAAAGGCATCTGGAATGCTCTTGCGACCGTTAGCTAAATATGTGTCCACACAATAGTGCATTCCTCCATTGTATCTGTAAAACCTGCAATAGTCTGTAAGTCTGTAAGTGAAGTTCAAATAAGTTCTTTGCTTGAGCCTTGCAGTTAAGTCTGTGAGTGATGTTCAAGTCGTTTGCTTGAACCTTGCGGTTAAGTCTGCGAGTGAAGTTCAAGTCATTTGCTTGAACCTTGCAGTTAAGTCTGCAAGTGAAGTTCAAAATGTTTTGCCCACCAAAGCCACTCTATCACTCCCCCTCCTCAGCTGGACAGGGGAGACAAAATATAACAAAAGGCTCATGGGTCAAGATAAGGACAGTTTAGTAAAGTGAAAGCAAAGGTCATGCACGAAAGCAAAGAAAAACAAATGATGTTATTCTCTACTTCCCATCAGCAGGTGATGCCTGGCCACTTCCTGGGAAGCAGGGCTTCAGTACACATAGCGGTTGCTCCGGAAGACGAAAATGCCCCCCTTCTATCTTCCTTTACTTAGTTTTTATATCTGAGCTGATGTCCTATGGTATGGAGTATCTGTTTGGTTAGTTTAGGTCAGCTGTCCTGGTTATGTCCCCTCCCAAGATCTTGCCCAGCCCCAGCCTGCTGTTGAGGGGGGCAAAAATGTTGGAGAGACAGCTTGATTTTGTGCCAGCACTGCTCAGCAGTAGCCAAAACACTGGTGTGTTATCAACACCTTTCTAGCTACTGATGCAGAGCACAGCACTACGAGGGCTGCTATGGGGAGAATTAACTCCATCTCATCCAGACCCAGGACATTCACCAGTTCTATTAACAAACATGAGACTTGGTTTTACCTCTCCAAAATGTGTTAAAACACAAATTATACCTGTAGTAGGAAGGTAGGGTAATGGACAGATACCATCCCCCCCAACTTGTACTCTGCACATGCCTAGTGTGTGGCTTCTACGCAGTTGTAAGTAATTTCTGATAGCTCACTTGCCTTTGAGTCTTCCTGCCAATAATTATGAGCTTATATGCATGTTTTCCTATGCTCTTAAATGCTTTTCCTTTCCTCTGTTGTTGAGCAAAAGACTCAAACAGCAAAGAAAACTGGGTTATTGATTGGCTACCCAGGGGAAAAGCTGAATGAACTATGCATGGAGTGCTGTCAAGTGTGAAATGCAAGCAGAAAAACAGGAAAGAAATACCTATTACTTTTCAGCCTCTTTTGGTAATCCTAGTGTTAGAAAATTGCACCCGGTATTAGAAAACAGCACTTCGTCATTAATAAACTAACCTTGCCATGTACAATATACAGGAAAAACCCAAAGATTCCACAATTTTCCTATGGCAACAAAAGAAAAGGCTTTTTGTGCTGCACAAAGAAGAATAATGGTAAAATATTGTTCCTGTCCATTTACTGTTGACTATCTAATAGGAATATTTCTGTATTTAAAATGCATCTTAAAGTATCCCAACTGTATTTTACTGAAATAAAATTTATTAGGACAAAAGACATGCTCCTTGTGAGTTCTTGAGCAAATATAGCAATGAATTCTGAAAAAAACCCCAAACAACCCGCCACCGAAACAACACCACATTTAGGTTTTGAATACATAGGACTAAAATGCTAAAGAAAATAAATCAGTGTAATAAAAGCACAACAGACAGACAAACTCAATAATTTTTTTAACCTTACCTTCAGATTCCACCAAGAAAGGGCCACTACAGCAGCCACCATCCTCACCTACTGTATTAGAGAGAGGGAGCTTCGCGTGAAAGGTTTGTAGGCATTTCATAGAAAACAAGCAGATAGACTAAAGGATAAACACAATAATTTTATCCAAAAATGTAAAAATGTGCAGTTTCATGGTCAGATTAAACTGAAGTAACACTATGTTGCTACTGCAGAGAATGGTTCTTCCACTTCTCTGCATGCCCTGCCACTTTCTCAGCATCATCTTTATTGTTTGTGTGGCTTCAGGGTAACATGGGTTGGTGAGTAGATCTGACTGAAGAATAAGCCTGGAAACCAAAGGAAAGTATGCCAAAGCCTGATGTTTTTTCAGTTAGACCAGTGACTGACTCACTTGTCTCATTTAGGCTGAGTTAAGCCAATCCTGAAGCTACAGCACGCGTATAGGACTGACTGCACCAGCTCAGAAAGGTTGTTGTGGGAATGTGAAGCATTATTTAAGTAAAACTGGGTAGTGTCTCTTTGCTCTGTTTTCCATCCATGAGCAGAATTTGTACGACAGGAGAAAATTACTTTCCCCAAAATGTCCCCATTACAGGTTGGCAGGAAGGAGGTCTCATTCCTACCATCAGGAAACACATCCTGAGGTGGATTGCCTGCACACAAGCAACTCCGATGGAAATAATGCCTCTCAGGTTTGAGAATCTTACGCAGACTACCTCTGTCTTCCCTGCTGCTGAATCTGATGGCTTAGACCTTCCTGAAATTTGCCCTCAAGAGTATTCTTATTGTATTGGGTTTGCATGGCAAGGTTTTGGTAGTGGAGGGGGCTACAGGGGTGGCTTCCGTGAAAAGCTGCTAGAAGCTTCCCCCATGTCCAATAGAGCCAATGTCAGACCCGCTGCTGGCCAAGGGCAAGCCAATCAGTGGTAGCACCCCTGTGATAACTTATTTAAGAAGGGGGAAAAGTTGCTGCACAACAGAAACTTCAGGTGGAGAGAAGAGTGAGAATATGGGAGAAAAACAACTCTGCAGACACCAAGGTTAGTGAAGAAGGAGGGGGAGGAGGTGCTCCAGGAGCCGGAGCAGAGATTCCCCTGCAGCCCGTGGTGAAGAGCATGGTGAGGCAGGCTGTCCCCCTGCAACCCATGGAGGTCTACGGTGGAGCAGATATCCACCTGCAGCCTGTGGAGGAGCCCACACTGGAGCAGGTTTGCTGGCAGGACTTGTGAGTGCTCAGGGGACCCACACTGGAGCAGTCTGTTCCTGAAGGACTGCACCCTGTGGAAGGGACCCATGCTGCAGCAGTTTGTGAAGAACTGAAGCCCATGGGAAGGACCCATGTTGGAGAAGTTTGTGGAGGACTGTCTCCTGTGGGAGGGACCCCATGCTGGAGCAGGGGAAGAGTGTGAGGAGTCCTCCCCCTGAGGAGGAAGGAGTGGCAGAGACAATGTGTGATGAACTGAATGCAACCCCCATTCCCCATCCCCCTGTGCCACTCAGGGGGAGGAGGTAGAGAATTCGGGAGTGAAGTTGTACCCAGAAAGAAGGGAGGGGTGCAGGAAAGGTGTTTTAAGGTTTGGTTTTATTTCTTATTATCCTACTCTGCTTGGATTAGTAATAAATGAAATAAATTTTCCCCAAGTCGAGTCTGTTTTGCCCATGATGGTTATTGGTGAGTGATCTCTCCCTGTCTTTATCTCGACCCATGAGCCTTTTGTTATATTTTCTCTCCCCTGTCCAACTGAGTGATAGAGCAGCTTTGGTGGGCACCTGACGTCCAGCCGTGGTCAACCTACGACACTTATGTATCAGACAAAATTTATTGTTTATATGCATTCAATTAAGCTCATGGAATCTGCTGTTCTGTCAGTTTTCTGTAGATACTTGTTGTGGTTTAACCCTCAGCTCGCAACTAAGCACCATGCAGACACTCACTCACCTCCCTCATAGGGGGATGGGGGAGAGAATCAGAAGGGTAAAAGTGAGAGAAACTCGTGGGCTGAGGTAAAGACAGTTTAGGTAAAGACAAAGCCATGCACACAAGCAAAGCAAAACAAGGAATTCATTCACTAATTCCCATCAGCAGGCAGGCGTTCAGCCATCTCCAGGAAAGCAGAGGTCCATCACATGTAACGGTTACTTGGAAAGACAAACGCCATCACTCCAAACATCCCCCCTTCCTTCTCCTTCCCCCAGCTTTATATATTGATCATGGTGTCATATGGTCTGGAATATCCTTTTGGTCAGTTGGGGTCAGCTGTCCCAGCTGTGTCCCCTCCCAACTCCTTGTGCACCCCCAGCCTCCTCGCTGGTGGGGTGGTGTGAGAAGCAGAAAAGGCCTTGACTCTGTGTAAGCACTGCTCAGCAGTAACAAAAACATCTTGGCATTATCAACACTGTTTCCAGCACAAATCCAAAACATAGCCCCGTACTACCTGCTATGAAGAAAATTAACTATCCCAGCTAAAACCATCACATTCTCCACCCCTTATTCCATACCATTCATGTCATGCTCAGGTCTCACACTATCCAATACAGTCTCATTACCCACCACCGCCCTTCCCATCTTTTGATACAATATACAGATATCATTCCCTTAGTCTATCGACCACCCCTGTGAAATGCCTGTAAAATGTCCACAAATGTCCACTGAGTTCATTTAGTCCATGACTTTGGGCTCCATCTCTTATGGTGGTCACTCGGGACAGGAGAGGTGGTGTGTTGCATGGAGTTACTAGGCACCAAAGCCAGCTCAGGTCGGGTAACTGTTGCATTTGCACTGCTTCTTGTAAGGCTTGTCCTCCGCTGGCTCGGGTGATTCCTGCTATAGTAATTCCTATAACATTCGACTCAAATCATGGGTTATAACAATTTAAAGGTATTTCCATTAAAATCTCCACCCCTGGTCCCTGTGGACGATACCATAGGGTTTAACATTGCAACGAACTCCTCCCCTTGCCCCTGCTCCAGCTTGGACTTATCCACAGACTGCAGTCCATTAGGGGTGTACCTGCTCCAAGTGGAACCTTGTCTATGAGCCACAGTCTCTCCAGGGGTATACCTGCTGTGGCGTAGACTTATCCACAGCCACAGTCACTTTGAGGTGCACCTGTTCCAGCGTGGCCTTCTCCATGGGCAACAATGCCTTCTGAGATATATCTCCTCCAGCATGGCCTTACTCACAGCCACAGTCCCTTCAGAAGTAAACCTGCTCCAACATGGCCTTACTGTCCTGGTTTCAGCTGGGATAGAGTTAACTGTCTTCCTAGTAGCTGGTACAGTGCTATGCTTTGAGTTCAGTATGCGAAGAATGTTGATGACACTGATGGTTTCAGTTGTTGCTAAGTAGTGTTTAGACTATCGTCAAGGATTTTTCAGCTTCTCATGCCTAGCCAGCAATAAAGCTGGAGGGGCACAAGAAGTTGGCACAGGACACAGCCAGGGCACCTGACCCAAATTGGCCAAAGGGGTATTCCATACCATGTGACGTCCCATCTAGTATAGGAACTGGGAAGTGGGGGTGGGGGGAATCGCCACTTGGGGACTAGCTGGGTGTCGGTTGGCGGGTGGTGAGCAATTGCCCTGCACATCATTTGTACATTCCAATCCTTTCATTATTGCTGTTGTCATATTATTAGTGTTATCATTATCATTATTAGTTTCTTCTTTTCTGTTCTATTAAACTGTTCTTATCTCAACCCACGGGTTTTGCTTCTTTTCCTGATTTTCTCCCCCATCCCATTGGTTGGGGGGGAGTGAGTGAGCGGCTGCATGGTGCTTAGTTGCTGGCTGGGGTTAAACCACGACACTTACCCATGGCTGCAGTCCCTCCAGGGGAGTACCTGCTCTGTTGTGGGCTTATCCATGGCCAGACACTTTGAGGTGCTCCAGCATGACCTCATGCACAGCCACTGATGCTTCAAGGTGTACCTTCTCCAGCATGGACTTATCCTTGGGCCACAATCCCTTCAGAGGTATACCTGCTGTGGCACAAACATAAACACGGCCACAGATGCTTCGAGATATACGTGCTCTGGACTTATCCATGATCACAGACACTTTGGGGTGGCCTGCTCCCGTGTGGACTCATGTAAGAGATGGAATTGTTATCTCGAGGTATTTGTCTCAAAGATTGTTTGTTGTGAGGGACTGGATTATCATCTCAAGCCATTCGTCTCAAGGATTGTTTGCTGTGATGAGCCACTTATCGCAGAGATGGCTTGTTTAAGCAGGGCACTCCTCTGTCCAAAAGGACGATTACTAGGACACTGAGGCATCCAGGGGAGGAAACAGGTCAGAGCCAGTGAAGAATGTGGAGTCTACCATTCTCATGGAAACTGTAGTCTTTGAGATAAGGTACTGGTTTCTGGGGTTGATCATGCGAAGGTTGTGTGATAGACGAAACCTGCAGCGTGTGAACAGTGCATGAACAGTAGCTATGTGCATGCATCATCGGACTATGCCCTATAAAAAACCATGGAGACAAGCCATGGTGTGCACCCACCACTGAAGAATTGAGGACTGAGGACCAACGGGATGCCGCTGGATCCATGGAGGTGACTATCCTTGCAACTCTATCCCAACTGCTTGCTTGATTTCTGCCTTTTCTTCCATTCTATCCTATCGCTACTATATTCTATTTTTGATACTTTGGATAATAAAAGCTCTTTTGGGTATACAGTATTTTACTTCGTTTCTATCTTAATCTCGCTCTTGGGATCTGTGTTGGCTTTGTGTGGCAAGGTTTTGGTAGCGGGGGGGTTACAGGGGTGGCTTCTGTAAGAAGCTGCTGGAAGCTTCCCCTGTGTTCGAGAGAGCCCATACCAGCCAGCTCTAAGACAGACCTGCCGCCAGCCAAGGCTGAGCCAATGAGCGATAGTGGTAACACTTCTGTGATAACATTTTTAAGAAGGAATAAAAGTTGGGACGGAGAGAAATAGCCGCCGGAGAGAGGAGTGAGAACATGTAAGAGAAACAACCCTGTGGACACCAAGGTCAGTGAAGAAGGAGGGGGAGGAGGTGCTCCAGGTGCTGGAGCAGAGATTCCCCTGCAGCCCGTGGTGAAGACCCTGGTGAGGCAGGCTGTCCCCCTGCAGTCCAGGGAGGTCCACGGTGGAGCAGATATCCACCTGCAGCCTGGGGAGGACACCAAGCCAGAGCAGGTGGGTGCCAAAAGGAGGCTGTGACCCCGTGGGGACCCTGTGCTGGAGCAGGTTCCTGGCAGGACCTGCCAATCTGTGGAGAGAGGAGCCCACGGAGAAGGTTTGCTGGCAGGACCTGTGACCCCATGGGGGACACACACTGGAGCAGTGTGCTCCTGAAGGACTACACACTGGAGCAGTGTGCTCCTGAAGGACTACACACTGTGGAAAGGGACCCATGCTGGAGCAGTTCGTGAAGAACTGCAGCCTGTGGGAAGGAGTCATGTTGAAAAAGTTTGTGGAGGACTGTGTCCCGTGGGTGGGACCCCACGCTGGAGCAGGGAAGAGTGTGATGAGCCCTCCCCCTGAGGAGGATGAAGCGGCAGAAAATAACGTGTGATGACCATAAACCCCATCCCTGTCCCCCTGTGCCACTGGGGGGTCTTGGTGAAGAAATCCGGGAGTGAAGTTGTGCCCGGGAAGAAGGGAGGGGTAGAGGGAAGGTGTTCTGAGATTTGGTTTTATTTCTCATTACCTTACTCTGGTTGATTTGTAATAAATTGAGCTAATTTTCCCCAAACTGAGTCTGTTTTGCCCGTGACGGTAATTAGTGAATGATCTCTCCTGTCTTTATCTCGACCCGCAAGCTTTTTTGTTATATTTTTCTCTCCCCTGTACAACTGAGGATGGGGGAGTGATAGAGCGGCTTTGGTGGGCACCTGGCGTCCAGCCAGGGTCAACCCATCACACAGAGGTAGAGGATCTTTTGATCAATGACAGTCTGTACCTGTAATGGATTTTTTGTTTGTTTGTTTGTTTTATGAAGCTACAGGAAAACATGGTCTCGTGTATAAATCAGTACCATATAGACTGATTTAAAAAGTGATTTTCTTTTGACAACAAAGAAGTATCAGATTTTTCCCTTTCACTGTAGTACTCTGTATTTCCAATTAGATGTGGCTAAACATTATGATACACATTCTTTAGGGTCAAATTCAGACAAGTATCTCATGTATAACTAAAGAAAACTTAATTATTTTTCTTTTAGAGAAACTGCAGAAAGTTTTTTTCTGTCTCTGTCACCTGAAACCATAGTGAATTCCTTTTGTACATTTAAGTGGCCTTTTCTTCCTGTTACTTATTTGAAATAAAGTGTCCAAATGTCTCATTCAAGACTAGGTCCTGTTCTGTTAGGTCACTGTGCATAGATGTAGTCTCAAAAGTTTATACACTGCATACAGTAAAATACTGAAGTGCTTCAGTGTCTGAGGTAGCCTGTTTACCACGGCAGCTTGGAGGATCCCTGTGGGTCTCTGACCCCTTGCTGAGGATTAACTTGAAACATTTCTGTGCACTTTACATCTATATTACATTCATTTCCCACAGCCAGTCCCATTTAACTCAACAAAAGTACTTACAGGACTGAACACATGATAAAGGTGGAACTTGTACAAAAGGAACATATAATACAGTGTAAGACTAATTCTATGAAACATTTAACTTTGGTTTCAAGGGAAATACTATAAGTCTTTGCTGGATGTCGGGGTTTTTTCTGTAGCCAGATATTACTGTATTTCTATCCTGAAAAGGAAATAGTGGAGAAACAAAGCTAATGTCTCATAGACAAACATTTAAGGTGCAAGTTAAAATAAAATAATAATTAACCCCCCCCCCCCACACACACAATCCTACAGTATTTAATCACAGACATTTATTTGTCATGTACTTTTAAAACAGTATGGAATGAATAATTTGGAACGATCACAAGGTCTGCGTTTTTCAATTCCTTTACAAAGTAATGATACTAAGGTTTTGTTTGTTTTCCATCCACCTAGAAACAATGTCTTTGGTTTTGTCCTGTTGACAGAGGGATGTAATGTGTATATGGTCATATTCCAGGATCACTCGTTATCAAAATACCTTGTGTTATTGAGTCTGTGATAGCTGTAAATGTATCTGCCCAGATGTGTCATGTAGTTTTGGCTGGGATAGAGTTAATTTTCTTCATAGCAGCAAGTGTGGGGCTATGTTTTGGATTTGTGCTGGAAACAGTGTTGATAATGCCAAGATGTTTTTGTTACTGCTGAGCAGTGCTTACACAGAGTCAAGGCCTTTTCTGCTTCTCATACCACCCCACCAGCGAGGAGGCTGGGGGTACACAAGAAGTTGGGAGGGGACACAGCTAGGACAGCTGACCCCAACTGACCAAAAGGATATTCCAGACCATATGACATCATGCTCAGTATATAAAGTTGGGGGAAGGAGAAGGAAGGGGGGACGTTTGGAGTGATGGCGTTTGTCTTTCCAAGTAACCGTTACGTGTCATGGACCTCTGCTTTCCTGGAGATGGCTGAACACCTGCCTGCTGATGGGAATTAGTGAATGAATTCCTTGTTTTGCTTTGCTTGCACACATGGTTTTTTGCTTTACCTATTAAACTGTCTTTACCTCAGCCCACGAGTTTCTCTCACTTTTACCCTTCTGATTCTCTCCCCCATCCCCCTATGAGGGAGGTGAGTGAGCATCTGCGTGGTGCTTGGTTGCTGGCTGGGGTTAAACCATGACAGTCCTTTTTGGCACCCAGCATGGGGCACAAAGGGGTTAAGATAATGACAGATTTGATTGGAATGTGCTAGATCAAATTTGTAGCTGTTATTGCTGTTTAGCTTTTAATTGGCAGGCTCCAGTTCTTGCCATGGGGCTTGCTTGCCTTACTGTATATTAGAGTCTAGTGCACGTAAGTGGCTTTTTGCTTTTGCTGTGCTGCTGTACTGCTTATCATCTTACTCTGCTGTGCCTGGGAACATTTTGATAACAGCAATGCTGATGCGCCTGGGCTGGCAGATGGCCAGGGCATTGCTGCTGTTTCTGTGCTGCTGTACTGGACAGGCTGGAACTCCAATGTGAACTCGAGTCAAAGGGACTGTGACCTGTGAATGAGTTGTCCTGATCCAATGTTGGGGAAGGTTTCGATATGATCCTGTGATGGGTTGACCCTGGCTGAACGCCAGGTGCCCACCAAAGCCATTCTATCACTTCCCCTCCTCAGCTGGACAGGGGAGAGAAAAATATAATAAACGGCTTGCGGGTCGAGATAAGGACAGGAGAGATCATTCACCAATTACCGTCACAGGCAAAACAGACTCAGCTTGGGAAAATTAGCTCAATTTATTACAAATCAACCAGAGTAAGGTAATGAGAAATAAAACCAAATCTCAGAACACCTTCCCTCTACCCCTCCCTTCTTCCCGGGCACAACTTCACTCCCGGATTTCTTCACCAAGACCCCCCAGTGGCACAGGGGGACAGGGATGGGGTTTATGGTCATCACATGTTATTTTCTGCCGCTTCATCCTCCTCAGGGGGAGGGCTCATCACACTCTTCCCTGCTCCAGCGTGGGGTCCCACCCACGGGACACAGTCCTCCATGAACTTCTCCAACGTGGGCCATTCCCACAGGCTGCAGTTCTTCACGAACTGCTCCAGCATGGGTCCCTTTCCACGGTGTGCAGTCCTTCAGGAGCACACTGCTCCAGCGTGGGTCCCCCACGGGGTCACAAGTCCTGCCAGCAAACCTTCTCCATGGGCTCCTCTCTCCACAGATTGGCAGGTCCTGCCAGGAACCTGCTCCAGCGCGGGGTCCCCATGGGGCCACAGCCTCCTTTTGGCACCCACCTGCTCCAGCGTGGGGTCCTCCCCGGGCTTCAGCTGGATATCTGCACCACCGTGGACCTCCCTGGGCTGCAGGGGAACAGCCTGCCTCACCAGGGTCTTCACCACGGGCTGCAGGGGAATCTCTGCTCTGGTGCCTGGAGCATCTCCTCCCCCTCCTTCTTCACTGACCTTGGTGTCCGCAGGCTTGTTTCTCTTACATGTTCTCATTCCTTTCTCCGGCGGCTGTTTTCCCCATCCCAACTTTTTTTTCCTTCTTAAAAATGTTATCACAGAGGTGTTACCACTATCGCTGATTGGCTCGGCCTTGGCCGGCGGCGGGTCCGTCTTAGAGCTGGCTGGTATGGGCTCGCTCTCTCTTGAACACAGGGGAAGCTTCCAGCAGCTTCTTACAGAAGCCACCCCTGTAACGCCCCCCGCTACCAAAACCTTGCCACACAAAACCAATGCACTCTGCTAAAATTAAAGGTGAAGAGTGACTAAATAGATCTTCACATTATGTAAGCAGAAGCAACATTATCAGCTGACTAAATACTCTACCAACAGGAGGACTATTAATACCTGAATCCTTTTGGCTATGTTACAGATATAAAAGAAGAATATCTCTCCTTGACATAGCATTTTTTTCTTTTGTTTCACTGATGTCTAAATTTCAAAATCTGATTGGCAGGAATGAGTGGCTTCCTGGACAAGAAGGAACATTAAACACTTATCTCCTAATTCTTAGTTTAGGGTCTTCTGCTGACTTGCTGCACTGACCTTGAACAGATCAGCTCCTCAAGCTACTGCTTTCTTCCTTGTTCTTTGCCAGTCTTGTTTATTTAAGATGTTGTATCTTTAGACATGAGGAATAATATGTTTGCACTACATGTAGAACTGATATTATAATTACTATTGTAATTCATACATCATTGTCTCCAAGCGTAATAAAAGAGTTAAGCTTATTTCCACAAGGACCACTGCATGATCTTAACGAAGCACTATGACCAGTTGAAGTCCTGGGGAATACTCCTTGTATAAAACAGTCCTACTCAGTGCTGTAAATCTTTGCTGTAAAGCTTTTCTGGAAGAAGGCCTAAATTTGCAACAAGATAAATCCCATTTTTCTTCATGGAAATGATAGCTTAACTGAAACGATTTTTTACTAACTGATTATATTTATATATATTAATGTAGATATACTAGTACACTGAACCTGAGATGACTTCTGAATCATATTAAGTATGTAATTTGAAATATTGCTTCTGTGTTTGATCACTCTTGTTAAAGTGATTTCTGATGCTGTCATGTATCATTTGGAGAGGCTTATTCTTTTAGGTTTCCACAGTGCTAGAGCACAGATCATATTAGATCCCCCAGTATCGGGGACAGCATGCAGATACTAGGAAGAAAAGTTACTGACCAAAGAACTCAGACGTGAACTTCACCCTAAGAAAGGTGAGTTATTCAAAGCCATAAAAGTGAAAGATGGCTGCAAAAAATAGAGAATATCTCATGATTTTCAGTTATTGGTTGATAAAATGGAAGATTAATTTAACAGTTGATAAATACAATTCAGCGTGTATTGCAAAAACAATCTCTTCTATGTGCACAGTGATATGATCCAGAATAGCAAAAACTGCTATAATGTAATTTACCTTGTTAGTATGTTACATTAAGTATCTCATACTGAATATCTTCAGTGATTTGTTTAACTTTTTTTTTCTAAATAACTGTTTCTGTTGTGACATGACTGACTGGTGTAAGCCAGTTTTTAAGCTGTTCTTTCACCTATAACATGGCACATAGATTATGTCATGTTTCCATCTAAAGAAAAATTGTAACATGCCTTTTCATTTTCCTGACAGCCAATGCTGCAGTATCTAGTTAATGCACAACAAACCCATATTTTCATAGCTACGTATTTGCACCTGCATTCTCTGAGGTTTGTTCTCTGGGACTAGATAAATGACATGAAGACACAATGAAATTATGCCAAGATTACCTTTTAAATGAAGAATATCCTCAAGAGCATCTTTTATAACTTAAAATCTGTAAACAAATTGTGTAAACAATCTGATAATTCAATCATGAATCCACAGTCTTCCTGCAGGTATCTCAGTCATGCATATGATGCCCCAGAGTATTGAATCTTGCATACATATTTAAGGAATAATGAAAAGCTATGTAAATCACAAGTTCCCTGAAGCTTCCCTATGGCCTGTACAAGCATCTGAAGAAACTTGCAAGGGTTGTTTGTAGTACGAAGCTGTAATATATCACACAGATGAAATGTGAGCTGATATGCCAGTTTCACAAAGAATTATGGAAAAAATAACTAATTTAATGGACTACATTTGAACAGTGTTATTTATTCATTGTTTCCTTCCTGAAATCTTTCCAAATAAGCAAGTAAAACAAGTGTATTTCTAGGAGAAAACAAATTAATCCTGAGATCAATACAAATTCCACAGAAGACTTTGGGGTTCTTTTCATTACATATATTGCTCCATTCTTTGAAGCCATGTATAATCTGATCAGAGACCAGAATCAAGCCATAAGAAACTTAAAGTCTGAAGATAGAACAGTAACAGGAGTTAACAAGTAGGTCTATACACAGCAGTGCAAATGGATGACTCACTGTGGACTACAGTAAAGTATTTTATAAGAAATGGAAGAAAATAAACATCAGTAAACACATCAAGTGTGCTTTGCACAGACATTGCTCATTCTGGATTGATTGACAGAATCTGATTTTCCTAGAATTGTTCTAATCAGCTCAGCAGCTCTAGGAGTCTTTCATTGATTTTTTAACACTGAGCATAAAGGATTTCAAATCCTGGACCAGCTTCTTTTCTATTATATCTTCAGAGCCATCTTGACAGGTTTTGAACTTTTAATAAAACCATATCTAAAAGGTTTTTTTGGACCACATTTCATTTGGGCAACCTAATCTATCAGAAGGCAAAGTATTTGATGATTATTTGGTGCTCCAGGAACTCATCAACTCCTCTCCCTTTCCCTCTCCTCTCCTCTCCTCTCCTCTCCTCTCCTCTCCTCATGCACTTATCAAACACTAACAGTACTAAACCACAAGGAAAGAATATATTGGATTGCAGTGATTTTAAATGTCAGAAACTGTATTTATAAAGAAAACACATTCTACTTGTTCATAAGCTTAAAAACATTACCACTTAAAATATAAAATGCTCTACGAAACAAAGAAGCAAGAGTACCACAAGCATGTTGCGATTGGGCTATCTGGCCACCCCATGGATCACATAACTTCATTTGCTCCTAAAAGTAAAGGCCAAACTCCCTCTTGTTATCACTTTTCACTGGAGTATCTCCATTGACACCAGTGGAATAACTGACTCACACCAGTGCACAAAAGGTCAACTAGGCTCAGTGTATCTGCTGTAGAATGCACTTTTGTTGAATGCTGCTTTTAGAAAAGGCAATTGAGTTCAAAGGAATAAACATATGGGCCAAATCTTGCTCTCCTTAGACTACTCATCACCTGGAACTGGAGGAAATGTCTCCAGCATAAAGGCAAAGACCTTATGGTTATTCACATTGAAGGGCAGTACTCCAACAAACTGTAGTAGTCAAAAGATACAGAAAAGAACATAAGATTTGGTTTAGAATTTCTAGACATAAGAGTAAAGTGAAACTTTGAAAGACGCCTTTAACCCTGTGTAGCAACTAATAGTATTTATAGAACTGAATCATTCTTTTCTCAGTACAAAAGGAAGTAAAAAACTCACAGATCTGGAGCAAGTGGGTGAAAATCAGTACTAAATCCTGCAGCAAGATACAAAAATCTCTGCATTAGAGTTGCTTTTGTTTATATACTTGTACAACACCTGCACAATGGTGTTCTGAGGTGATTGGTTTCCATGTGCTGCTGGAAAATATGGTAAATAATGTACACAGTAGTGCAATTTATATATCAATTCAAGTAGTCAAATTAGTATTGAATGTTCATGCATCTGAGCAAAAGCTGAAATCACAGTGAAACTGTAAATAAGGGTCATCACATCCTATTTTCAGCCTTCCTAGTAGGAGATTTAGTGCTACCCTCCTTGCTTTATAAGTTACTTGCAGTTTGCAAACATCCGAAGTGCAATCATGAGCCCTGTATCCAAATACTTTACAGCATGCCAGGAGAAGGGCACATCCGTTTGCAGTAAGTTATGAGCAGACTATGAGTGGTGTAAAGAAAAACAGCCCTTGAGCTACCTTATACTTAAGGATCAGGAGCCAAATCTTGATGTCACTGAAACTAGCAGAGATTTTGCATTTTGGCAGGAGTAGAGTTGAGCTTCAAATTTGCTAAAGTGCAAATAAAATGTTCCAAGAGACTGTCTCATTTAAAATATAATCTTATTAAACAGTTCAAAAATAGAATAAAGTTAGGAATGCCTGTAGAGTCCATTCATTAAGCTACTTTTGATTCAAAGAATAAGGAGGCTTCTAATGGTTGTCGTGGTTTAACCCCAGCCAGCAACTAAGTACCACGCAGCCGCTCACTCACTTCCCCCCATCCAGTGGGATGGGGGAGGAAATCGGGAAAAAAGTAAAACTCCTGGGTTGAGATAAGAACAGTTTAATAGAACAGAAGAGAAGAAACTAATAATGATAATGATAACACTAATAAAATGACAACAGTAGTAATAAAAGGATTGGAATGTACAAATGATGTGCAGGGCAATAGCTCACCACCCGCCGACCAACACCCCGCCGGTCCCCGAGCGGCGATTCCCTGCCCCCCCCACTTCCCAGTTCCTAAACTAGATGGGACGTCACATGGTATGGAATACACCATTGGCCAGTTTGGGTCAGGTGCCTTGGTTGTGTCCTGTGCCAACTTCTTGTGCCCTGGCTGGCCATGAGAAGCTGAAAAATCCTTGACTATAGTCTAAACAATACTGAGCACAACTGAAAACATCAGTGTTATCAACATTCTTCGCATGCTGAACTCAAAACATAGCACTGTACCAGCTACTAGGAAGACAGTTAGCTCTATCCCAGCTGAAACCAGGACATGGTTTATCTAAAATTCTAGCTGACTCACCAACATAAATCCAAAACATTCAAATATCCTCTGGCATGAAGCAAATGTGGCCACAGCTGGAGAAGGGGTAAGTCTAAACTCTGACTTCCCCACCCCCACCCCCATCCTAGAATGATCTGAATCAGCTATATCAAATACCTACACACAAAGAAATACTATTTTGGTGATTTATAAATATTCACAAGCCCATAATTATCATGTAATCATTCAAAGCCAGATTTGAAACAGTTTGTTCCTCCCAGTGATAATTTATTCATTTAAGGGGCTCTAAGTAAATATACATGTGACTAACAACTCACCAACATGACTAGATACTTCACACTGGAGTTTCTGAAGGATGTTTATTTTTCAGTCTTCCTGCCCTAATGATGTCCTATCTAAATTTTAAAGTGATGGCCAGTCAAATAATTTGCAAATCAAATCTAAAAATGCTCAGTAAGCCTTTTCCAATGTCAGATAATTAACTTTTTATCACAATGTTCACAATAAATGTATTAAGATTATTCACTTTCTTGGGCAATATAATTTATTTAATGTTTGTCTTGAATAATTTTTCCAATTGTCCTTTGCAGCTCTTCAATTACCTTTCTTTCTCTGATATTACTTTTAATATTAAGAATCCTTAGTTCCCAGAATGGGAAACCTGCATAAAAAGACTGCCTGAAGTCAAATTTATTTTACCTATAAGGTAGCATAGTTTTTAGAACCAAAACTGATGAAGTTGTAACAGAGCATTAGAATTTTATGAATTGATCTATTTTTTTAAAAGGAACATCAAAATACTAAAGCAAAATAATAAAAATTTGGATAGAAAGCACCATAGAGGAAATATTCTCCTGAAAGATTTCTGACTTGTGCTGCTTCATAAACAAGTCAAAGATTTAATTTAAATTAATCACTGTTTTTAACAAAGGTATGCAGCTGCAGTTGATCTTATTTTCTACTTATCAATTTATAAATTATTGTGCTAATTTTATTTTGCCTTTGTCCTGGTTTCAGCTGGGATAGAGTTAACTGTCTTCCTAGTAGCTGGTACAGTGCTATGTTTTGAGTTCAGTATGTGAAGAATGTTGATAACACTGATGTTTTCAGTTGTTGCTCAGCAGTGTTAGTCTAAAGTCAAGGATTATTAAGCTTCTCATGCCCAGCTAGCGAGAAGGCTAGAGGTGCACAAGAAGCTGGCACAGGACAGAGCCAGGGCAGCTGATCCAAAGTGGCCAATGGTGTATTCCATACCATGTGACATCACATCTAGTATAGGAACTGGGGGGAGTGGGGGCGGGGGGATCGCCGCTTGAGGACTAACTGGGTGTCGATGGGCAGGTGGTGAGCAATTGCTCTGCGCATCATTTGTACATTCCAATCCTATTATTATCACTGTTGTCATTTTATTAGTGTCATCATTATCATTATTAGTTGTTTCTTCTCTGTTCTATTAAACTGTTCCTATTTTTCCCAATTAGGTGGGGGGGGAGTGAGTAAGCGGCTGCGTGGTGCTTAATTGCTGGCTGGGGTTAAAACATGACAGTCCATTTTGGTGCCCAATGTGGAGCACGAAGGGTTGAGATAATGACAAACCTGGCCAGAGCTTGTTAAAAAAAATTTGTTATAAGCATCCATTATATTGGTCTAATAGTCGCTGGTCATTATGTTGATTTATGTGTTCTTAGAGTTGTTGCTCTGGTTTTTGAAGTTCTGTTTTGTATCACCTCATTTGTTGTATGTAGTTCCTCTTCTGCTGCTTATCATCTATGGGAGGTAGATTAAGGTTTTTGCTTTGATTTATTGTATAACACTGGTTATGGTATGATAAAGTCATCGGCTGTGGGATTAATCCAGTATTTGCACTTAGCATTGTCACCTTTATACTGACTGCAGGAGCTATCTGTGGGAAACTATTAATAATTACACCATTTACCTTTCCTCCATGGAAAACCAGTCTATGGGTGGGGTACCTTTCTTCCCCTCTCCTTTCTCCTTCAGTCCAGTTACAATGGTGTTGGAGAATTTTGGAAAATTTGAATACTCTTGGGATGTTGAGACCAGCACGGTCCTAGTCCTACTGCTAGGAATTAGCATGCTCCTGAATGTGGTTCAGCTCTCGTTTAAGGTTAAATAACTATTTAAGAAGATCACCCAGAGATGTGCCCCCAGGCTAGATAATTATGAGTGGCAGGGTGTGTGGGGTAGTATGGGCAAGTACCTAGAAAAGTGGGCACCTCCAATGTTTTGGAAATTCACCCCTGAACAAGTGCAGGATCCAGAAGAACTAGTAAAATATTTGGAAAAGGTTTGCTGCCACCCCGGCAACTCCAGAGAGATACAAATCACTGCAACGTGCTGGGGTCTGGCCCATACCTATCGAGCCCTGTTCGACACCACTCAGTACCCTCAAGGGGAAGAGAAAGTCTCTAGACCTAGCAACAAAACAATGACCACTGCGGCCACGCAAATATCGGCAATGGGCGCTGCAGCACCTCCAGCCACAGCGACGAGCATTGCGGCCACCCAGACCTTGGCAACGGGCACCGCGACCCCTCCAGCCCCGGCAATGAGCACCGTGGCTACCCAAACCTCAGCAACAGGCACTGCAGCCCTCCAGCCCCTGAGACAAGAACTGGGACTACCCAAACCTCGGCGACAGACAATGCGGTTATCCAAAACCCGGCAAGCGATACTGCAACTGAACCAGCGGATTAACCTGCACCAGTATCAGTTGCCCCCGTACAGAAAAAGAAATATACAAAAAGATCAGTTCGCTTAGCGAAGGATGCAGGTGAACCAGGGTCATCACGGGAACAAGAGGAAGAGGCAGAACCAGAGGTAATAACCTCGTCCCTATCCTTGAGTGAGCTGTGGGATATGCGAAAATATTTTGGCTGCCATATAAGTGAGCATATTATCACCTGGCTCCTCTGATGCTGGGACAATGGGGCTATTAGCTTGGAATTAGAAGGTAGGGAAGCCAAGCAGCTGGGATCGCTTGCCAGGGAAGGTGGCATTGAGAAGGCAATTGGAAAAGGGACACAAGCCATCAGCCTCTGGAGGCGACTCCTGTCAAGTGTGAAGGAAATATACCCCTTTAAGGAAGATGGTATATGTCAATCACGCAAGTGGACCACCATGGAAAGAGGTATCCAATATGTGAGGGAATTACCCATGCTAGAGATGATTCATTATGACCCAGACAACCCACAATTACCCAAAGATCCAGACAAAGTCCAATGCACACGACCCATGTGGCAGAAGATTGTAGGGAGGGCACCATCGTCCTATGACAACTCACTGGTGATAATGACCTGGAAAGACGAAGAGGCACTGACAGTGGATGAAGTGGCTCGCCAACTCCATCAATATGAAGAAAATCTCTCCTCCTCTCTACAAGCCTGCCTTTCGGCTGTGGAGAAGCTGTCACAGAATTTCCAGCAATTCAAAGAGGATATGTCCTACTGCCCACCTGTAAGGACCAATGTCTAAGCTATTAGGAGTGAGCGCTCCTCTGCCCAAGAGAGAGAATATAGAAGGAACACACCGCGAGGTGCCCTGTGGTTTTACCTATGTGATCAGGGAGAGGACATGAGGAAATGGGATGGAAAACCTACCTCGGTCCTAAATGCACGGGTACGTGAGATGCGAGGAAAAACCACCACAAAAGGGGATTCTACCAGGAAAAATGCCACTCCAGTTTCCAAACAGAGTTCAAGGGCTGAATTTATTTCCAATCCTCTTGAAGGGACTTCTGAGCCAATTTTACGAGAAGTGAATACTGAATACTCTGACCAGAATTACAGGGGCCCTGCCTCCAGCCAGGTGGAGGAAAGGGATAACTGGGTCTATTGGACTGTGTGGATTCAATGGCCTGGCACGTTAGACCAACAGGAGTACAAGGCTCTAGTAGACACCGGCGCACAGTGTACTCTAATGCCATCAAGTTATAAAGGGACAGAACCCATTTGTATTTCTGGTGTGACAGGGGGATCCCAAGAGTTAACTGTATTGGAAGCTGAAGTAAGCCTAACTAGGAATGAATGGCAGAACCCCCCCATTGTGACTGGTCCAAAGGCTCCGTGTATCCTTGGCATAGACTACCTCAGGTGGGGGTATTTTAAGGATCCGAAGGAGCATCGATGGGCTTTTGGTATAGCTGCCTTGGAACCAGAGGGAATTAAACAGCTGTCTACCCTGCCTGGTCTCTCTCAAGACCCTTTGACTGTGCGGTTGCTGAAGGTTGAAGAACAACAAGTGCCAATTGCTACCATGACGGTGCACCGGTGGCAATATCGCACCAACCAAGACTCCCTTATTCCCATCCACAAGTTGATTCGCCAACCGGAGAGCCAAGGAGTGATCAGCAAAACTCGTTCACCCTTTAATAGTCCCACATGGCCAGTGCGAAAGTCTAATGGGGAGTGGAGACTAACAGTAGACTACTGTGGCCTGAATGAAGTTACGCCACCGCTGAGTGCTGCCGTTCCAGATATGCTAGAACTTCAATATGAACTAGAGTCAAAGGCAGCCAAGTGCTATGCCACAATTGACATTGCTAATGCGTTTTTTCTCAATCCCTCTGGCAGCAGAGTGTCGTCCACAATTTGCCTTTACTTGGAGGGGAGTCCAGTACACTTGGAATCGATTGCCCCAGGGGTGGAAACACAGCCCCACCATTTGCCATGGACTAATCCAGACTGCACTGGAAAAAGATGAAGCTCTGGAACACCTGCAATACATTGATGACATCATCGTATGGGGCAACACGGCAGAAGACGTCTTTGAGAAAGGGAAGAAAATAATCCAAATCCTTCTGAAAGCTGGTTTTGCCATAAAAGAAAGTAAGGTCAAGGGACCTGCACAGGGCATCCAGTTTTTGGGAATGAAATGGCAAGATGGATGTCGTCAGATCCCAATGGATGTGATTAACAAAATAGCAGCTATGTCTCCCCCAACTAATAAAAAGGAAACACAGGCTTTCTTAGGTGTTGTGGGTTTTTGGAGAATGCATATTCCAAATTACAGTTTGACTATAAGCCCTCTCTATCAAGTTACCCGGAAGAAGACCGATTTTAAATGGGGGCCTGAGCAACAACAAGCCTTTAAACAAATTAAGCGGGAGATTGTTCATGCCGTAGCCCTTGGGCCAGTCTGGACAGGACAAGATGTTAAAAATGTGCTCTACACTGCAGCTGGGGAGAATGGCCCTACCTGGAGCCTCTGGCAGAAAGCACCTGGGGAGACCCAAGGCCGACCCCCGGGGTTTTGGAGTCGGGGATATCAAGGATCCGAGGCTCGCTATACTCCAACTGAAAAAGAGATCTTGGCAGCATAAGAAGGAGTTTGAGCTGTCTCAGAAGTGGTTGGTACTGAAACACAGCTCCTCTTAGCACCCCGACTGCCAGTGCTGGGCTGAATGTTCAAAGGGAGGGCCTCCTCTACACATCATGCGACTGACGCCACGTTGAATAGGTGGATTGAACTGATTACACAACGGGCTCGCATAGGAAACCCCAGTTGCCCAGGAATTTTAGAAGTGCTCACGGACTGGCCAGAAGGCAAAGATTTTGGAATGTCGCCAGGGGAGGAGGTGGTTACTGTGGCAGTACATCCTGCCCGCCCCTTCCTGCCAGCAGGAAACGAAACTTCTCCAGGCAAGGAGAAGGGGAAGGAAACCCTGGACGCCGCGGGTTGAAATTTGAACTGGCCAATCGAAATGCGCCAGGTACACCGAGGTGACCCTCCTAGCCAATAGAATTAAATAACCACAGGTCAGATTCGACAGGGGTATAAATGGGGTCCCGCCGGAGGACACGTTGGCAGT
Organism: Astur gentilis; assembly: GCF_929443795.1. Classification (NCBI taxonomy): domain Eukaryota; kingdom Metazoa; phylum Chordata; class Aves; order Accipitriformes; family Accipitridae; genus Astur; species Astur gentilis. The sequence goes on along the minus strand of NC_064918.1, from coordinate 3,101,348 downwards.
CCTCCTCGGAGCAGCTGGTCTGCAGTCAGGGACTGCCCCTTCGGTTGGGGCACCGCCCGAGGTAAATCCTCGAGGGAGAGAGCCATCAGCTTTTAGGTGAGTGATATGCACATTTTGAGCCATCACTTTAAATCTTGGGGATTCTTAAGTCGGCTGTGTAGTATTAATTCTCTTTACATCATTGAGCCTGTGGTTTTATATAATGTTACTGGACTTCTAACTAACTTTTTCTGAAGAATAAATCTGAGTTTTAACACCTGTTGGATTTGGTTATGCGTGCATCCGTAACAGTGACACGTGCTGAAGAGGCCCTACTGTATAACAAATTGTCAGAAAATGAGAGGCAATATGCCCTGTTCACTGACGGGTCCTGTCGCATTGTGGGAAAGCATCCGAGGTGAAAGGCTGCTGTATGGAGTCCTACACGACAAGTCGCAGAATCTGCTGAAGGAGAAAGTGAATCGAGTCAGTTTGCAGAGGTGAAAGCCATCCAGTTAGCATTAGACATTGCTGAAAGAGAAAAGTGGCCAGTGCTCTATCTCTATACTAACTCACGGATGGTGGTAAATGCCCTGTGGGGGTGGTTACAGCAACGGAAGCAGAGCAATTGGCAGCGCAGAGGGAAACCCATTTGGGCTGCCGCACTGTGGCAAGATATTGCGTCCCGGCTAGAGAATCTGGTTGTAAAAGTACGTCATGTAGATGCTCACATACCCAAGGGTCGGGCCACTGAAGAACATCGAAACAACTAACAGGTGGATCATGCTGCCAAGACTGAAGTGGCTCAGGGGGCTCTGGACTAGCAACATAAGGGTGAGCTATTTATGGCTCAATGGGCCCATGATACTTCAGACCATCAAGGAAGAGATGCAACATATAGATGGGCTCATGATCGAGGGGTGGACTTGACCATGGACACTATCGCACAGGTTATCCATGAATGTGAAACATGTGCTGCAATTAAGCAAGCCAAGCAGTTAAAGCCCCTGTGGTATGGAGGGTGATGGCTGAAATATAAATATGGAGAAGCCTGGCAGATTGACTATATCACAATCCCACAAACTCGCCAAGGCAAGCACTATGTGCTTACAGTGGTGGAAGCAACCACCGGATGGCTGGAAACATATTCTGTGCCCCATGCCACTGCCCGGAACACTATCCTGGGCGTTGAAAAGCAGGTCTTGTGCCGACATGGCACCCCAGAAAGAATTGAGTCAGACAACGGGACTCATTTCTGAAACAACCTCATAGACACCTGGGCCAAAGAGCATGGCATTGAGTGGGTGTATCATATCACCTATCATGCACCAGCCTCTGGGAAAACTGAGCGATACAATGGACTGTTAAAGGCTACATTGAGAGCAATGGGGAGTGGAACCTTCAAACATTGGAATACACATTTAGCAAAAGCCACCTGGTTAGTCAACAGCAGAGGATCTGCCAGTCGGGGTGGCCCTGCCGAGTCAGAATTTTTACATACTGTAGAAGGGGATAAAGTCCCTGTAGTGCACATAAATATGTTAGGGAAGACGGTCTGGGTTACCTGGCCTCAGGCAAATGTAAACCCATTTGTGGGATTGCTTTTGCTCAAGGGTCTGGGTGCACTTGGTGGGTGATGTGAAAAGATGGAGAAGTCCGATGTGTGCCTCAAGGGGATTTGATTTTAGGTGAAAATAGCCAGAATTAAACTGTATGATATTAGTTGCTATATAACCCTGCTACTGTATGTTATCATTACTGTAATTGTTATATGCTATATCCATAGTACTATAGTAAGAATCACTTAGATCAAGGAAGAAAGAACTGTGACAAAACTGAGCAAAGCTCAGTAGTGATGGAACCAGAACTGACTCCAGCATGCAACAATCCAATGGTGCACACCATCCTCCTGCTGCGTCCAATGTCACCTGCTCATCACACCGCACTGAAGCCCAATCCTGCTCTACTGACTGAGAGGACTTTGCACCATCCCTCCTGCCCAGAAAGACTAGTATGACAGATGGAGCCCAGAGTCAGGAACTAAATGCACTCAACAAATGTTTTATGAACATAACTCGTAAACTAAAGGAATGATATCTCTGTGTGTGGATACATATATATATAATTGTTCATATGTCTCAAAGGGATGGAAAAGGTGATGATGATTGACCAGGATGTAACTAAAGGTATGGTAACTGAGCATGATGTTAATGGTATAGAATAAGGGGTGGATATTGTCCTTGTTTCAGCTGGGATAGAGTTAACTGTCTTCCTAGTAGCTGGTACAGTGCTATGTTTTGAGTTCAGTATGTGAAGAATGTTGATAACACTGATGTTTTCAGTTGTTGCTAAGTAGTGTTTAGACTAAAAGTCAAGGATGTTTCAGCTTCTCATGCCCAGCCAGCGAGAAAGCTGGAGGGGCACAAGAAGCTGGCACAGGACAGAGCCAGGGCAGCTGACACAAAGTGGCCAAAGGGGTATTCCATAGCATGTGACGTCACATCTAGTATATAAACTGGGCGGGGGGGAGGAATCGCTGCTTGGGGACTAACTGGGTGTCGATCGGCGGGTGGTGAGCAATTGCATTGTGCATCATTTGTACATTCCAATCCTTTTATTATTGCTGTTGTCATTTTATTAGTGTTATCATTATTATTATTAGTTGTTTCTTCTCTGTTCTATTGAACCGTTCTTATCTCAACCCAGGAGTTTTACTTCTTTTCCTGATTTTCTCCCCCATCCCACTGGGTGGAGGGGAAAGTGAGTGAGTGGGATAATGTCAGAGAAGGCTGAGATAGAAAATACCAGAGTTTATTAATGCCAAATGTTGTTTCCCAGGACACTAAAAATAGCACCTCTATGCTTCCATTTGAAATTCTCTGACTCTAAGGTGGAAGGGCTTTTGACCAACATTGAGTATGTTGGTAGATGTGATGAATGAGTACACATTCAAGAGCTCGTTGCCTGGGTATGTAGAGACAGCCACTGTAAGAAAATGGGGATCGCTGAACCTTCTGGGGATGACGTCACCATTAGGTAAAATGATCTTCACCTACATCTTTTGTACTTGCAAAATAGGCATAAATCTGATTGCTTCTGCCTCTAGCTACCTGATTTATACCCTGCCATTAATTTATTAGAAAAGTTTAGGTACATAAGGAGCTTCATATATGTTAAAGGCTAGAACTTGGTCTAAATGGGATTTCCCATATTTGGATGCTCAACTTGAAATGCTTCTAGGAATCTGATCATCAAGTTGAGCACCCACAAATCCAAATGAAGGTAAATTATATCTGTGGTTACGTCTGGATTTTTAAAAAAATAATTATATGCTAATGTCAGGGAGCAGCAGAAGCAGGCTGCTCAGTGAGGGAAGCTGGGAGCTAAGTGTGACAGCAAAGCAGGCAGGGGCAGTAAACTCGCTGACAAGCAGCACAGGCTCACAGCACCTGAACAAGATGAGCAGGACAGGTCCAGTCACAGTAATGAGGTTCAGCCAAAAATCCCGATTCTCAGACAAGTCCACAGCCATGAGGCAGGTCCATGGTCAAGCCAGGAAGCCAAGTCAGTGACAGGACCAGGTCTGGAGACAGTAAACAAGACCAGCCACAGTCCAGTGACAGCCAGACAGGTCCACAGAGATAAGGTAGGTCTGAGATGAAGGCAGGTCAACTGTTCAGGGCTGGGATCAGGGAGGCACATAGCCAAGCATGGGCACAGCTGCATGGTAGCTACTGTGGAGACTGAGGGCAAGGGCCTGGGCTTAAAAGCAGTTCCCAAGCAAAAGGGGAGAGGCCCTACTTCTCACAGCTTTTTCTCACACAGTAGTTTCCAGACACCTCCCTGATGCAAGGCTGTGCAGCTGCACTACCAAGGCTGGCCCTGAGCCAACTCCCCAGAAGGGAGGGTGTGTTCAGGTCCCTGGCACCTAATATCCATCCTTACCAGGAAAGTGGGGTTTCTCCTGACCTACTGCACAGTATGCAGTCCCTTGTCTTTTGTAATGTAACATTTACTTATGATCTACTTTGCTGGTTTAGGATATGTTTTGAGTGAAAAAAGATTTGCACAGTACCAGACACGGAACATTTGGGAAGAAATTTCTGAAGCATGCTTCCGTGTAATAACAGATGCTATGAATATATTGGCAGTTTTTATATATGTGATACACATCACCTTTATGTTCATTATATTATATACACATGCATACAAATACATACTTTTTTTTTATATTACACATACAAACATGTACAAATGCGCACATATATGTCAAAGCATAACCTGATATATATCCTATTTGTGCTAAGGCTTATTATCAGTATTTCAAATTGTTACATGTTTTTACAACATGAAAGACAACCCTTTGTTATACACAGAATCCAAAGCAGTATACTTAAGAAAGATAAAATGTCAAAGCAAGGTTAATTGCATTTCTTGATGTTTCACAGAAAATATGAGTTCTTTGCATAGGAAAAGTTTAAAGGAGCAGCTGGTAATACTGGCAGAAAACTATGGAGCTGTGAAGAAACAATATACCAACACAAAAGGGAAAAGCTATCCTTTAAGTGTAATTAGTAAGGCATTGTAGAAGAGTAGGAATAATATAAGTAAAACATTAGGTCACTGTTGAGGATTTCTTGGCTGGGCGAGGGCATGTGAGCAATCCAGCCGTTAGGTGGGAACAAAGCATAAGTTTACAAAGTGCCGGAGCAGACAAGGACGCTGTGTCCTTGTACGCTGGGAAAAAGGAAGATAAGAAGAGCCTGACAAGCAACTCCTGGATGCCAAAGAATGAGATAAGTAACTGCTGGACACCTCGTGAAGAAGCTTGCACAGCCAATAGAGGATAAGATAGTGTCACGTGAACCGGGGTATTGGACCAATTAGAGTATTGTATAAGGCGCGTGCACAAGCACATAAGGTATATAACTGTGCTAAAAGTTGCAGTAAATGGACTTCACTTGATCACATTGGTCTGTGCGTGATTTCCCCTGTGGATCCTCCGCAACATTTGGCATCCGAACAGGGACTCTCAGATCAGCACTTTATCGTCTCTATGAGAATTTCTGGTGCAGCTGAACCGACGAGGAAGCGGAGGAGCCGGCCGAGAGTGTTCCTGCTGCCACGGCAGGACAGCAGAAGCTTCAGCAAAGCTGGGAAGCACGACGTGAGCTTCAGCTGAGCTGGGACGCGCGTAAGTTTGAATCTCGCCCTGAGCTGGGAAAACGAGGAGACGCGCGGAAGCTTGAATCTCGCCCTGATTAGGTGAGCGGTTGGAGAAGGAGATGGGGTTGGACAAAAGGCAGGAAGCAGTCCTAAAGCTCCTTCGTAATTTTCTCTCTGAGAGAGGACTGAAATTCGATAATTCTGTGTTAAAGGGGTTACTTTTATGGGCCTGGGAGAAAGAACTTATCCTGAATGTAAATGTCGCATTTGAAGAAGCGACCTGGGATAATATAGGCAAGGCGCTGTGGGACTCTGCTAACTGCAAGGGGGGTAAGGTAAAGGAGATGAAAAAATACGCAGCGCTCGGGAAACTAATTCGAGACATGATGGAGGCAATGAGGGCGGACCGGGAGGTAGCCACCGCTGCCCGCGTGGCCATGACCCCCTCTGCTGCCTCCATGGCTGCCGCGTCAGCCTACCCCGCTGGAGTTGGGGGGACATTCTCTACACAACTATCTCCACCCCCCCTGACATCCATTTCTGTTAACGTTGACACGCCTGCACAGACGCAGCCTTTGCCTATACCCAGCCAGGCTGTTGGTGCCGAAAAAATTCCCCTGTCTGTTACTCCACAAGAAACAGGGGAATTAGGGGGGGCCGACTGTCGCCCGACAGATCCGAACCCGACAGATTCGGGGATGACTAATGCGGATAAACAGGTTGCGGGGGTGAGGGAACCATCTCCATCGGGTAGTGCGATGGAAGAGCTGAGGGAGGTGGTGAACCAATTACAAAAACTGACAGTACGGTCGGAAGAGCTCCTAAGGGAGGTGGTGCACCAATTACAAAAAATGGCAGTACGGTCGGGAGAGCCAGAAGTGAGGGAGAAAGGATCCTCCTGAAAGGATGAACCGAGAAGGCAAGAGAATGAAGATTCTGGCCGTGTACCAGTCCCGCTCCCTCCCCCCCCCTTCTGACCACCCCCTCCGCCCCCTTCCCTCCTCCCCTCCCTTCCCGCCCCCCCCTCCACCCCCTTGCAGCGGCGCTAGTCAGCCGGCCATGGAATGGCCGCTGCCAGCCGCGGCCGCGACCGGCCCCTGGGCAGAACCGTCCGCACCCCCGCCCCCGCCCGTTCATCCATCCCGCCTCTCGGGGCCAGAGACGGTGACACCAACCGCGCCAGCGATAGACGCGGAGCCGCTTGTAATAGCCGCTGCAGAAGAAAGGCAGAGACATTGGAGGGGTGTAATAAAAGATGCCATTATAGAAGGGACTATGCTCCAAGCATTCCCAGTTCTTGCACCAAATGGACAGAAAAAATGGGAGGCGTTTGACTGGAAGGTCATTGAGAAATTAAGGAATGCTGTGAGTCAGTACGGAATCAAATCTGCGTTATCTCACCAAATATTGCAATTCATTTTTTCTGCTGAATACCTCAAGATATTAAACAGCAAGCACATTTGGTTTTGACACCCGCCCAAATGTTAGTGTTTTTCCGGCAGTGGGAGACATTCTTTGATAGGGAACAAGCAACACCACGACAACAAACAGATCCCTTATGGGGAGTAACCATGCAGATGCCGATGGGTACTGGACCCTTCGCATCAGGGAACACTCAGTTACAATGTATCACTGAGGTTCATCATCTATCACAGATCTTGGCGTATCAAGCTTTTCTTACCATACCAGACAATATGCGCAGCCATGCTTTTACCCAGGTGAAACAGGAGTATAACGAAACTTTTGCACAGTTTATTAATAGACTGCATAGGGCAATCTATGACCACCCTGACATGAACAAGAGCATGAAAGAAAATATGTTCAAAATACTTGCTTGATGGATCGAACAGTGGACTCACAGAAAGTAGCCTATGCTGCCACAGCTCTACAAGGAGCTACAAAGAAGCACGAGGCCAGTAAGACACCCTTGGTCAAGTGTTTTAACTGTGGCAAACGTGGACACATTAGGAGCAAATGTACAGTTACTGCTAACAGTAAGTGCTGCAACAAGTGTAAGAAAGATAACCATACCACCAAGAATACAGGAAGAAGGGAAAATTCACACCGACCACGAAGGCCCCTCACGCAATGACACAAATGCAAGGGGCTTGGGCTGCCAGCCCTCAGGCAGCCTCGCAACCACCAGATCCACCACTGCAGGAAGCTCCAGAGTGGATGTGGAAACCGCAGTACACATCCAACATAAAGGGACCATTGGGGTTTGGACATCCCACCTACTTTAGGAACTGGGAAGTGGGGGGCAGGGAATCGCCGCTCGGGGACTAGCTGGGTGTCGGTCAGCGGGTGGTGAGCAATTGTCCTGCGCATCATTTGTACATTCCAATCACTTTATTATTACTGTTGTCATTTTATTAGTGTTATCATTATCATTATTAGTTTCTTCTTTTCTGTTCTATTAAACAGTTCTTATCTCAACCTGCGGGTTTTACTTTTTTTCCCGATTTCCTCCCCTGTTGGGAACTGGCTTGATGAGAAAGGACATGGGTCTATAGAAAAGTGTGTGAGCAGAGTTCTGTGTGAAAGAATGTCAGTTTGAGCAGCAAGATTAGGCCTTGGCTGAAAATAGCTGGCTTTGCTGATATCAGGAGAAAAACAACAGCTGGTCTCGCTGTTATCAGGAGAAAGACAGGGACGGTGTGACCTTGGCATAACTTCATAAGTAACTTTTGAAGAAGTTCCCATGAGAAAGTTACGGAACACGCATAGCTGCCAGCCACAAGTGGGTGTGTTTTAGTAATGAATAAACATTAGCAATGTACCAATCATATTAGGACTAGTAGGCATAATTATCGCAAACTGTATAAATATGAGCTATCCGTGCAAATAAAGTTGAATCACTTCTATCACTCATATTGGGTCGACTTATGTGCATTCCTCCGCCGCTCCGACACTCCCCCATCCCACTGGATGGGGGGGAGTGAGCGAGCGGCTGCGTGGTGCTTAGTTGCTGGCTGGGGTTAAACCACGACAAATCCTTAGCCCAGGATCAGGTACTTGTTAAGTCTTTTTTAGCTGGAGAAGCCGTACTAATGTACTACGGCTCTTCAAGAAAAAGGCTGTGTAGAGATAAATGGCTCATATGTAGAGATTTAATATAAAGGCACATTACAATGGACAGAATACACACACATATGGATGACAGGAAATCTATAAGTGAATGAGGAAAGGAATATTTAGACATTATCTTCAAGATGTTATAATAAAGATGGTGAAGTCTCTTAAGATGATGAATCTCATCGTTATGACTAAAAAGCTTAGTGATGCTGTGAACTCTTGGCATGATGTGAATTAACATATTAGCTTTGGTTGTGATTTCTATATGAGTAATTTCAAAAGCTTCTGATTTCTGGATGTTTTGGCTTTGAACTTACAGAACTTCTCTCTGCTTTTTTTTTTCTTTTCTCTTTACAAGATTCCTAATGAACCGAACAACCTACAAAAATACAAGCTAAATACACAGTTGTCATGTTTCCTCACTGATTTTGAAGGTTTCTCTTACTGTAGCTGTTGCCTGAAAATACCCTGGAAGGATCTTGGCCTTTCAGTACTTAAAGGGGGCCTACAGGAAAGATGGGGAGGGACCCTTTAACAGGGAGTGTAGTGATAGGACAAGGGGTAATGGTTTTAAACTGAAAGATGGTAGATTTAGATTAGATATTAGGAAGAAGTTCTTTACTGTGAGTGTGGTGAGACACTGCAATAGGTTGCCCAGAGAAGTTGTGGATGCCCCATCCCTGGAAATGTTCAAGGCCAGGTTGGATGGGGCTTTGAGCAACCTGGTCTAGTGGAAGGTATCCCTGCCCATTGTGGGAGCAGCTCGGAACACCTGGCTTTTGTTTTCAAGAGTGAACGTTAGAATTTGTTGTGCTGCATGTTTGCCAAGCCTTTGTAGAACTAGTTTTACAAGGTCAGGTTGGAGGATGGCCTGGTGTATGCCTGGGAAGATGTGGCTGAAGAGAGTCACGAGTATGTGTATGGAATGTTTTTATCTTTAACTGTTCAGAGGACTGGCAAATGTCCCAGCTGAGCCAGATATGCCCTCCTGTGTTATTAATATTGGCTGTATGCCGTTAGTTCTTTCTAGATCTTTGTTGAAACATATATAAGTTTTATGCTTTTGTGAAATAAACGGAATCTTGTACAGATAGCTTGAGCGCTTAATTCAGTCACCGCAGCCCATGGCAGATGGGTTGGAACTAGATGATCTTTAAGGTCCCTTTCAACCCCAACCATTCTATGATTCTATGATCTGAGGATCTGAGGGATATGTACTAGTAACATACTTCCTGTGACCTTTGTGGTTCAAACATGCTTTCCAACATCTTAAAGCCTTCATGGTCATCAGAGGATGTTTCTTCCCCTCTTGCTTCCCCAGTGTCACCCCAGTGTATTTCTCTTTCTGGCCTTTGCAGATGAAAGAGAGGTCCATTACATTACCCTTTGGGTACAATAAGGGGTGCGCTGGTGAGCTTGGGAACACCATTTTATGTATTTGTCATACTTTTGAGAGAAGATTGACATATTGTTGCCCAGCAAACTTATGTCATGCCTATCTGAAACCATTTATAGGTCAAATCCAAGCAAAATCATTTATGTATGACATTCAAAATAAATCATGTGCTTAATATTTGTAAAAGACATAGATAAATACACAAAATACACTTCATCTACTTATGCTAAACATACATTAGAAAGTTTCTGAACCCAATGACTTGCTGTTTGCTTCTGTCAAGGCTGCAGTGAGGGTTTCAGTCTCCATGTATAGCTTATGGGTCAGGATGCATTTATAAGAGAAAATGCTTCCATGAGAGAAGTCACCCAGGAGAGGAAGCCTCCCAACAAGAGCATACTTTAGAGTCTTCTTTCAGAAGCTGTGAGAAACTGAAAGAGTTAATATCTCAAACATTGTGGTGGGGCAAGTTCTGCATAACAACTAACTGCATAACAACGAACCCATGAACCACAGGTAAAAAGAAGCCATTCAGCACAGATCAGCATAGGACATCAGCAACAGGACAGGGAGGGCATGCTGGAGGATGCACAGCTCTGTGTTCTGATACGCTGAGCAGGGCAGCTCACCATGCATGGCCAAAGATCAAACAATGGTCACGTCTGCAGGGAAGGGGAAGTTACTCCCCAAACCACCCCCCAAGCCCACCAATCCATTTCCTGAAGGTTCTGAATGCACAAACCGTGCATGACACCTAATTAGCCTAATGAGTTTGAGTGCCCGCCTGAAGGAGGGGCAAGGAGATGATAAAAGGACACAAACCGAAGCCCCGCATGTGCACGCCCACCAGAACTGGACCCCTAGGCTGACTGGACCAATGCTGGACCCAGGACCTGTGAAATCTTTCTCTTTTTTATTCCTCTGTCTCTTTCTCCCTCTCCCTCCTTTTCATAATCCCTACACCTCATCCCTTTAGACACAAAACCGTTGACCAAGTCTGGGACTAGGAGTGGATCCAGCCGCCCCATGGCTCCTCTCTGAGAAGGAGTCTAGAAAGCAAGGGGGGCCACTCTGAACCTCCTGACTCAACGGGAGGGATCTCCTTATTTTCTTCCCTGAATTGATGTATATGGTTACCACAGGTTACACGGTTTACTGAGGTAGTTCCATGCCAGTTCCTGTTGTGAGAAACTACGCCACCTACTGTTATGCCTCCCAAGTTCAGGTTGCTTCTGCCACGAATAAAATGTTTCACTGATCGCTTGGTGTCGCTTCACCTTAATTTAGCCCAAGGGAATTCCAAATTCACCATGACCCCTCCCTGGTCTGTCCAGCCCGGATCGTGACAGAAGCCTAAACTGTCTACCTGTACTTGACTGACTAGTTTATTTTCTAGCAAACTGTAGAATTTGAATAGGAGAAGTTAATAAGAAAGCTGAGTGACTTATTGTCATTTATCAGTGAGAAGTATTTCTTCCACAAAATCTTAATTCTCTATTAGGCTGTAAATTAACAAACATACTTGACATAAGGACATTAGGAAAATATTCTTCACTAGGAAGGCAGTGCAACCCTGGAAGAGGTTTCACAGAAAGGTTGTGGAATCTCCATCCTTGGAGATATTTGAAAGCCCAGAGCAACCTGATCTAACTTTGAAGTTAGTTCTGCTTTGCGCAAGACATTAGATCCCAGAGGTCACTCCCAACCTAGATTTCTCTCTATCATTTGTTTAAATGAGACAAACATAAATATCTGATTACTAGTTCTTGACTGAGATCAGATGTTTTTGTAATTAAATACTTTGAGGTGACAGTAGACTTGGGATGAACTCAAAAGACCTATAGAAGGCCTAAAGGAGTTACTTATTTGGTTCATTTCTGTTGTTGCTGGTAAATGAAAGTGGAAAATGTCCAGATCTCCTTTTGTTTGGTGGGAATACACTTCCAGTTGAAAAAATAGCCTAACACTAATCTAGTGCTTGCTTCTGGCAAATTTAAAGTATAAACCAACTGTTGTAGGAACATATTTAGCTAACGGTCACAAGAGCATTCCAGATGCCTTTAGAAGACCTTGAACAGAAGGTGATAATAAAGCCAATTAGAAGAACACAAGTACCTGTTGGAGCGGCGGAGGAATGCACATAAGTCGACCCAATATGAGTGATAGAAGTGATTCAACTTTATTTGCACGGATAGCTCATATTTATACAGTTTGCGATAATTATGCCTACTAGTCCTAATATGATTGGTACATTGCTAATGTTTATTCATTACTAAAACACACCCACTTGTGGCTGGCAGCTATGCGTGTTCCGTAACTTTCTCATGGGAACTTCTTCAAAAGTTACTTATGAAGTTATGCCAAGGTCACACCGTCCCTGTCTTTCTCCTGATAACAGCGAGACCAGCTGTTGTTTTTCTCCTGATATCAGCAAAGCCAGCTATTTTCGGCCAAGGCCTAGTCTTGCTGCTCAAACTGACATTCTTTCACACAGAACTCTGCTCGCACAACTTTTCTATAGACCCATGTCCTTTCTCATCAAGCCAGTTCCCAACAAGTACCCATTCCACGATAAAGGGAACTTGGCACAAAGAACCTCAATTCAGCAGTTTATCTTGTCCAATTAGACTGAGACAAGTTTTGCATGTTTTAGTTGGTATAACCAATTATGCCTTATGTTTATGCGCGTGTACAGATGTAGCGTTCGCTACATATCCAGGTGCCACGATCCGATCACTGGTCGACCCAGACCAGGGAAAGAGACAGATAACACACGTGGTGTGAGCGCCAACTTCCGCCTTTTATTGCGCAGTTAATTCCTTTTATACTAACAAGGGCAGGCAGGGTTACAGGTGTGTCATAGGGCTGTGACTAACCCTCCATCTTTCCGTGACATCGCGAGTTCTTCCGAACGCCAAGCCCTACATCTCCCCCTCCCTATGACTAGTTTGTATAGTTATAAACAATCACACACAAAGGAATAACTAAGAAAGCGCTATGATCGTAAATGCATTCCTACAACTAAGTTAAAGCATTGCATCTTAAGCATACCTAAATGTAAATCACACAAGCGGTAAATGGAAAGTTAAGGCTTGAGAAGAATTACTTCTACTACGTTATAAAGCTTATCATTGGCACGTCGATGTTAAGGCTTGCCGTCTAAAGCATCCAGAGTCCCGGCGGTGAGTAGTTTTAACTCCTCTGTTGATACAAAATATTCTCAGCTCAGTCTCTGACATCTGGACCCCATAAGACACCACGGATGGGCTCCAAAAGGGACGTCATCCGGATGCACATCGGACCCCACTTGGTACTGCCCGCAGTACCAAAGATCTGTAGCGGATACCGCAGGCGTCGCGGGCCAGAAGAAGGTGCCGGCAGTCTGTAAGGAAAAACACTCAAACACTATAAGGTTAGAGCAGGATGAACCATGGGGCTAGGGACCCATTTCAGCAACCCTTCAGGCGTCTGTACACAGGCATACCCTCTCCCGAGACAACGCAGCTCAAAAGGCCCCTCCCATTGGCGTGTCTGGAGGTCGCGCACGCGGACCAGTGGGAAAGGACCTTTTTCTTCCGTGTTCGTAAAATATCGCTGCGCTGCCATCTGTTCCAGGTCCCCTCGAACCGTCTGATTTAATGAGGTTAATGCAGTTAATAGAAGACACTGTGTACGGAGGGCAGGCGTGTTATCTTGTAACCAGGATGGCTCCTCCTGCTCCCCCTCCCTAAGCTGATCGAGCAGGGTCTTTAAGGTTCTATGTGCTCGCTCTACAATGGCCTGGCCAGTGCTGTTATACGGGATGTATACGCCATGTACAAGATTGATACCCCAGATTGCACAAAATCGTTTTACTTTTTCTCCCGTATAAACCGCACCATTGTCTGTCTTAATCTGTTGTGAAATACCTAATTGAGCTATGCAAGCACGCCAGTGTTGTATAACTGCCAAACTATTCTGTTTAGTATGCGCTGTAGCAAGAATATACCTACTATAAGTGTCTACTGTAACATGTAAATACTGCTGTGGCTTAAAGGGAACATATTCTGTAATATCCGTTTGCCAAATCTGATTTGGTCGTAAACCACGAGGGTTGACCCCAGCTTCCCAGAGGGGTCCTTGGGCACAATGAGGGCAAGCTGCGACAATTTCTTTGGCTTCAGCACGAGAAATGCCTGTCAACGTCACCAAACCTCGTGGACTGCAGTGCAAAAGGCGGTGTAGTGTTATCGCACGTGCTCTTGCTGGCGTGCTGTTATCATCGCCAACGGCAGCCAAAAGTGCCTGCGTGGCCTGGTCAGCGCGGCTGTTCCCTTCAGTCAGTGGTCCTGGAAGACCAGAGTGACTGGCAACATGAACAGGGAAAACAGGTGCACTATGTAACTGTAAAGCATTCAGCAACATGCCAGCTATTTCTGTAGAAGAAGCTAGCGCCCATTCCCCTGCCACCAATAGCTTATACAGATATAATGAATCCATGACCACATTTAAAGGCTCTGTTGGCCAACGCAATAAGGCCATGGCGACCGCCTTGGCCTCCAGAAACTGTACCGAGCGACTCGGTTCAGTGTAGACCACCTCGTGCCACACCCCATCTTCCTTCCAAACACAGACAGCTTTACTGGTTTTAGAGGACGCATCAGTAAATATTGTGCACCCGGCATTAGGGTGTTTCGACACATGCTGCACTGGAAGAATGGGTAGGGCATGTAAGATTTCCCCGCAAGGATGGACCTCATAGCCCACTGTTGTTCCCGTAAATTCTGCTAATGCACCCTGTAATGCTGAGACCTGTGGGTAAACCAGATTCCATTGAGTTAAGGAGCAGGGTAAGACAATGCGGTTAGGTTCTCTGCCAGTAAAATGTTGGCAAGCCCCACGGCAACGCATAATCATGGTGGCTACTAATAGCGGCCAAGTAATGACAGCTGTGTGTGCTCTACCCTGATGTAACCACGCAAAAGGCCACTCTGGACCTTCTGCAGTCTGTATTAGTACACCATGACAACTCTGACTGGCCACAAAAAGCCGTGCATCAATTGGCTGTGAGGGCCGAAACCTCTGCAAGCCCCACTGCTGGGCCCGTTGGGCTATGTTTTCTAGTAATGCACGTTGTAATGGTTGCAGTACACGTGGCATCTGTAATGGTTCCCCCCCTCGAAGTAGCTGATACAAGAGGTTCATGTCATCTTCCGCAATTGGGATGAAATTTCTTAGCCATAACAGTTTACCTACTAACTTTTGGGCATCATGTAATGTACATACTTGGTCAGGGACCATAAAACTTTGAGCAGTGACTGTGCGGGGCGTTAAATGAGTGCCCAAGTAACTAACAGAAGACCCAATTTGTGTCTTATTGGGAGATATATGAAGGCCATATTCACTCAATTGATGAACTGTTTGATCATAGAGGCGTTGCAATATAGAGTCATCTTGGTGAGACAGCAAAATATCATCCATGTAATGTATAATGGTGGCTTCCGGGTGGTCTTTTCGCAGAGAGTGCAAGGCTTTACCTACCGCGATCTGACAAAGAGTTGGCGAATTTTTCATGCCTTGGGGAAGCATTTTCCACTGATACCGCTGCATAGGTGCTTGATGGTTCATCTCCGGGATAGAGAATGCAAACCGCTCACGATCTCCTGGGTGCAAGGGAATACTGAAAAAACAATCTTTTATATCAATCACAACAACAGGTTGTCCTTTTGGCACAATGGCTGGGGAGGGTAACCCTGGTTGTAACGCCCCCATGTCCTGCAGGCAGGCGTTAACTGCTCGCAAGTCATGGAGGAGCCGCCACGCTCCTGACTTTTTCTTTATGACAAATACAGGAGTATTCCAGGGACTAGTAGAGGGTTCAAGTTGGCCCATTTGCACTTCCCTTTGCACTAATTGCACTACTGCCGCCCGCTTTTCTTCAGTCATTGGCCACTGCTCCACCCACACTGGCTTGTCTGTTAACCAAGTGAGCTTCAAAGGACGGCAGACAGCAGTGGCCATCATTAAAAATCCGTGGAAAGGTGACATCCCCAACTCTGCAGGCAGCAACGCCCAAGGATGGCTGTTGGAACTACTGCCACCATTGGATTGCACCATGCTACCCTATCAGCATCAGCAGCAGTTGTAGGCTGAGCCAGAGTGATTTTTACCAGGGCTTTACTTTTCTTTGATTCTTGTGCCCCCCCCACCCCTATCAGTTGACCTTGTGTTGTGGTGGGCCACCCTGGGGGCCAGACATGAACTGGAATCACCGTGACATCTGCCCCCGTATCTAATAGGGCCAGTAAAGTAATGCTTCGCGGGGAAAGGGGCGATCCCATCTCTAAAGTGATTACGCATTCGGGGCGGGTTTTCATACCCATGGTCAGTGCTATCTGGGCTACAGGAGGAACTGTTGTTACATTGCTCTGATCCTGTGTCTCCGTATCGGTGCTCAGTTCCACGGAAGTGTCGTTTGATCCTGAGGTATCATCGTTGGGTCCTGCACAATATTCAAAGGGGAGGGCCCGGACCCCTTCCCTCCCCTCTTCCCGTCTCCCGACATCGGTTGTCCGTGTTTCGTGCAACACGGAGCCCCCTGCTGGGTCCCGTGTACACAGCAGTCTCGAGCCCTGTGTCCGTGCTTACCACATTTCCAGCAACGGAGGTTACCTGCCCCCATTTCCTGAGCCGCCCCTGCGGGTTTAGTTGCGCAATGCCTCGCTATATGACCCCTACCCCCACACCGGTGACAAACGCTCGTACTCCCTTGGAAAACTTGTTCCAAAGGCGCTGCTAGCGGACGCGATTCTTGTTGTTCCCTTTCCAGTACGTGACATATCATTTCGCCCAGCGATGCATTCGCTGGCAAATGAGAGAGAATCGCTGCAGTTTGTGGGTTAGCTTGAGCCTTAGCACACTCAACTACAATTGCTGCCTTAGCCATCTCCGGAAGGTTCGCGGCCTGTATAGCAAGCTGAAGCCGATCTAAAAAGGCTGTAAATCCGCAACCCCCTGGCAAATCTTCACCCAAGGGGGATCTGCTCTATCCATAGCCGCGACACGTTTGAACGCGGCCAAAGCGGTAGTGGCGACTGCCGCAAGGCCACGTCCGCGCATGCCCTGTGCCTGCGCCTGAGGTGTCGCAAACTGCCCCTCCCCCATGAGCTGCTCTATGGTCACTCCCGCTAGGTGGTGACCAGGATCTTGAGCATTGGTCACGATCTTAAGGCACTGAGCTCGCCACTCCTCCTTAAACAACAGCAGCAATGATGGGGGCAGAACCCCTCTCATCAGCTGCATCACGTCAAAGGGCGCAACAGGCGTTGAAAGCAGACATTCGAACAAAGTGAGTGCCTGCGCGGAATTCACTCCATGCGCCTGCACAGTACTCACGAGTTCCCGAACGGTCTTTACGTCAAAAGGCGTCCAATCATACCCTCCCTGTGCCGCCGCCCGAATAGGGAGGACGACCGGCTGAAACTGCACCCCTGGAAGGCAGCATTCCTTGGCGATCAGCCGCCAATCTGTGCCCTTCTGGGCGCCCCTTTCCTGGCCATCCCCGTCCCCCTCTGTGGGGGGCATTAGCGGTACCACACGCTCCGTGTTCTGTATGGCCCCCTCAAGCCTCTGCAATAGACCCTGTACTCTCTGCAATGTATTCGATCCCTCCTCTGGCTGAACCTGTGGCGCAGGTTTCAATCGCTTCCGTATTGCGCCATGCACCTTCTCCTCATCAGAACTATCGGAGTCGCCATGTACTGGCACCTCACGCCATTTCCGGAAGGGCTCAGACGGGGACTCGACCCGCTCCGGCAATGGCGTGGCAGATGGCGCAGCAGGCTGGGCTTCTGGCAAAGGTCCAACAAGCACAGGCTCCGCTGGCGCAGGCTCTGCAGGCGCAGGCTCTGCTGGCGCAGGGGGCTCAATCCCGGGAGGCTCAGTCCGCTCTCCCAACAAAGGCACCTGATTCCCCTCACATGGGGGTGTTTCTTCCTCCGTCACCGTTTCTAACCCCCATAGCCTCCTAATTGTTTCCTCCGCGGGTGGTCTTCCCTCCCACTGTCTCAACTTGCGGTATAAATGTCCCTTAACATCCCTGCCTGGAACCCAGTCCAAGAGACATTCCTCTAAGTCCTTCTGAAGCGCCTGTCGTAATTCTTCCCAGGGAAACTTCCGAGGGGGGGGGCGCATTCGGCCCCGCTGGTACCGTTTCAATAGGAAAAACCTTCGCCTCCACCGTACCTCCCTCGTCCCCGCCCTTAATCAGAGAGAGATTGGTCTGCGTGCCCCGCTCCACGACCGCCCACTCCGTCTGAGTCTGAGTAGCAATCCCTGGGGGCACCGTCTCCCGCTGTTCCTGGGGCGGTGCCTCATCCACAAACAAAGCAGTTCGCACCGCCAACCAGCACGGCCCGATTTTCCGTCCTTCCGTAACCACCCTCTCCACTTTTCCCCAGGTTTGCAACCGCTCGGTAGCTCCGCGCTCACCCCTGAGCACCACCTGGAGCAGAAGTTCCCGGATCTCTCCCCATTTCGGGGTTTTTAAAACTTCTTTGGGAGAGCCTATGCCTCCCCGGCGCAGCATCCACTGGATGCATTCGCCCGTGGGGCCCTTCTTAATCGTTCCCCGGGCACCCACCTCCTCCGCTAACATCTTCAATACCTTAATCACCTGCTCAAGCTCCATCGTCGCTGTGCGACCGATCGCGTCAGGGTCACCACTATGTAGCGTTCGCTACATATCCAGGTGCCACGATCCGATCACTGGTCGACCCAGACCAGGGAAAGAGACAGATAACACACGTGGTGTGAGCGCCAACTTCCGCCTTTTATTGCGCAGTTAATTCCTTTTATACTAACAAGGGCAGGTGGGGTTACAGGTGTGTCATAGGGCTGCGACTAACCCTCCATCTTTCCGTGACATCGCGAGATCTTCCGAATGCCAAGCCCTACATACAGAGATGGTATAACCAATCATATTCTATGATTGTGCTGTGACGGTCTGACAAATTATAGTCAGTGTCTCAAACATTTGTTGAAGAACTTTGGTGAAGAAATTGGCCTCTGTGAAAACGCTGGAGTTTTGTGAACAGGACAATGTGGCCGAAGGAGAGGGCCCCCCGGAGGGTGGGACCGCGCTTCTCCAAAGCCGCAAGTCCTTATCTTAAGTGACCAGGAGAAGGAGCACAGCATATGAGCCTGGAGGAAGAGGGCCCCACGGAAGTTGGGACTGTGCTTCTATCTTAAGCGGTCATGCCAGCAGAAAAAGAGAGGCAACTCTGTAATGAACACACACACACACACACACACACACCCCCCCCAAAACTCACTGACCAATTCCAGAGAACCCCGGGAATGGGACTGCACATGTCGAGTCCATCGGCTAACACACTATAAAAGAAGGGAGAACGAGTCCTCGGCGCGCACCCTCCGGAACTGGATCTCTACGCTGGCTGGACCAACGCTGGACCCAGGACTGGTGAAACCCTTCTCTTCTCTCTTTCTTTCTTTCTTTCTCTCATTCTCTCTCTCCCTCTTTTCCTTCTCTCTTTTCCACAGTCCCTACACCTCATCCTTTTAAACATAAACCGTTGACCAAGTCTGAGACTAGGAGTGGATCCAGCTGCCCCTGGGCTCCTCTTTGAGAAGGAGTCCAGAAAGCAAGGGGGTCTACTCTGAACCTTGTGACTCAACAGGAGGGCTCTCCTTCTGATACATTTCATGTTCCTTTTTCCATTTCATTTTTCTATACTTCCCTCCTCTTCTCAAACAGCAGCTTAATGACATGTTACAAGGTTCATGTTAACAAGTTCATGTGTACTTGGACAAAGTTAGCTAGGTTTAATAAATGTTGATTGTTGTTTGAACTCCCCTGGTGTCGTTTCACCTTAATTCTGACAAAGGAAATCCACAAACCTGGGTCACTCCAACTTTGGGACGCGACATGTGCGCGTGTACAATGACTTTGCAGAATATGTGATTATAAATATGTGTGTGTTTTAGCAATAAAGGGTCGTCTGTCATCTGCTTTCAACTTTACAGGCGTCCGTTTATTTCTACCTCCTGCAAGCTGTCACTTGGGCAAGTCTTTGACTGTTAGGGGAGACTTCTGTAGAAGAGCTTCTGAATTCAGTGGGAAAACAATGTTTTAGAAACAAGATGTTACAGTAATTACTATTTGACAAAATTGTTTTGCAGGTCCATAAAAGTTTCCATTCATGTACTCCTTAACTTCTACTTGTTGCCACATTGGTTTTGACACAGCATAGTATCAATAAGGAAGGTGCAGGTAAATGTTGAGGGGTAAAACTCAAGGTGAAAATTTAAAATGTGAAAAGACAAAACAGTCCAAATGATGAGATGTTCTTAAGTTTTTACTGCTTAGCTCATTTGGACCAGATGAACTACTTGAAAGTATCTCCATTTGTAGTTTCCACTATTTTCCTCTTTTTTTTCCCCAGTCACACTTTAAGCAAAAAATATCTCGCAAATACTTTCTATTAGCTTGCCTTTAGCACAAAGAATTTAAGATCAATTTTCAGGCAGTCATGTACATTGAGGGATAAGATACCTCCATTTACTTCAGGACAAGACTGAATACACATTTTAGTGATGTTCTTTTATGGGAGCTCAAACTGGATGTGGTATTCTAATGTGGTCTAATGAGTGCTGAGTAGAGGGATAATCCTTTCCCTTGGTCTATGAGCTGTGTTCTTTTTAATACAGCCCAGGATACTCTTGGCCGCCTCTGCTACCAGGGTGCACCGCTAGCTCACATTCAGCTTGCTGTCTACCAGGACTTCCAGGGCGTTTTCCGCAGAGCTGCTCCCTGGCCAGTCAGTCCCCTGCCTGTCTTGGGACTCTAGCAATGGCTTCTAACTTTCCAGGAAGAGGAATTTGCATTTTTCCTTTTTGAATTTCATATTCCCTGTCAGCCTGTTCCTCCAGACTGTCTGGGTATCTCTGAATGACAGCCCTGCCCTTGAGCATATCAACAAGTCCTCTAGTTTGGCGTTACCTGCAAACTTGACAAGTGTATACTCTGTCACCTCCTCCCCAACACTGAAAAAGATGTTAAACAGGACATGTTCCATGACAGATCCCTGCAGTACTATATTTGTTATTGGCATTGAAGTAGAGTACAACCCATTACCCACCAGCCTTTGAGCCTGGTCACCCAACTGTTTTTAACTCATCAAGTTGCACATCTATCTAGACTGTAACGTTTTAATTTGGATGCAAGAATATTGTGGGAGACAGTGTCAAAAGCCTTGCTAAAGTCAAGGTAAAAGACAGCTACTGCTCTCATCTGTATTCACATCATTAATTTTAAAAATGGTTAAAAATGTTATATTCCAGAATTACGAGTTATGAGATGTACCACCAGATAGCAGAAGCCTTTTCCCAGTGGGGTGAACTTGCTTTCTTTAATTTTCTTTGCTTTAGATTTCTAAGAGCTACCTTAAAAGTTGGTGCAAGCTACAATGTTGCAAAGCAAAATCATAAATGAAAGTATGAAATGGTGACAGAGCAGTTCAAATGAAAAAGCTCAATTCCTCTATGGTATTGAATTAGGTCAAAAGTCCTAAACATGATGGACAGTCTGCAGAGAATTCTGGACACATTAGCAACAGAAGGTCAATTCTTAAGATGCCATGTACCCCCTCAGTCCATCTCATCATCTACTTTCTAGAAACCAGAAAAGTTTAAAATCAGAGATTGCTGTAAATTTCTGCACTTCTGAGGAAGAAAAAAAAACTAAAATAAAATTAAAATAAAGATAGTGAGCCCAACTATTCAAATTCAAAAGAATTCTGAGACATTTACTTCCAAAGTAATCAATGCTACAATGTACATTATTCAATTAAAACTGAATAGAATGGCAATAAAATTATCTAAAATCTCAAAGTTCTCATACTAACTGCAAATATTACAGAAACACAACTTTAACATACTCCTCAAATATAGGGTTCCATTTCACAGTCATCTGATTAGTTGCCTTTTCTTGATGCAGATCAAAATATCAGTCTAAGGAAAGATTACTGAAATCAGAAGCATTGGTCAGCTGATGCAGGCAAACTAAATTTTGCAAAATGATGAGGATAAAAGTGAACTTGGTGGCACAGACAACTAATGCAGACTGGTGTAGCTTCAGAGCTCTAAATTACACTAAAACATGCCTTCAGTCACAATGGGACAATCACTGTTCAAGTGGTACATCATTTTACATAAGTACAAAGGACAGAATATATCATTTATAGAAAACATAAATAGCAAAATAATTTATTCCAAAAAACCCAAGATGAATATTGTTCACAAGATCTTTCTCACAGTGATAAACCTCTATTCTCTACATTTTCTTTCAATAAAACGTTTTGTAATATGGAAAAAAAATTGTAGCACAACTACATTTCACCTTTCAATAAGGTGAGATTAAAATTATTGTTTGAAATTCAGTGCTCCCTTTAATAATACAATCTCGGAAATTTAGGCTAGGGGGCAATGGATACTAAGCCTTTCCAAACTTCTTATTGCATGTCCAAAAACATCTACTTAAAGGCTTAGGAACTTACTGAACAAAGACCTTAATACACTTATTTGACTATACAACTGTCGTGGTTTAACCCCAGCCAGCAACTAAGCACCACGCAGCCACTCACTCACTCCCCCCCATCCAGTGGGATGGGGCATAAAATCGGGAAAAAGAAGTAAAAATCCAGGGTTGAGATAAGAATGGTTTAATAGAACAGAAAAGAAGAAACTAATAATGATAATGATAACACTAATAAAATGACAACAGTAGTAATAAAAGGATTGGAATGTACAAATGATGCGCAGGGCAATTGCTCACCACCCGCCAACCAACACCCAGCTAGTCCCCCAGTGGCAATTCCCTACCCCCACTTCCCAGTTCCTATACTAGATGGGACGTCACATGGTATGGAATACACCGTTGGCCAGTTTGGGTCAGGTGCCCTGGCTGTGTCCTCTCCCAACTTCTTGTGCCCCTCCGGCTTTCTCGCTGGCTGGGCATGAGAAGCTGAAAAATCCTTGACTATAGTCTAAACACTACTTAGCAACAACTGAAAACATCAGTGTTATCAACATTCTTTGCATACTGAACTCAAAACATAGCACTGTACCAGCTACTAGAAAGACAGTTAATTCTATCCCAGCTGATACCAGGACAGTATCCACCCCTTATTCTATACCATTGATGTCATGCTCAGTTCCCATACCTTTAGTTACATTAGTTACATCCTGATCAATCATCATCACCTTTTCCATCCCTTTGAGACATATGAACAATAATATATATATATATATGTATACACACACAGAAATAGCATTCCTTTAGTTTATGGGTTATGTTCATAAAACATTTGTTGAGTTCATTTAGTTCCCAACTCTGGGCTCCATCTGTCATACCAGTCTTTCTGGGCAGGAGGAATGGTGCAAAGTCCTCTCAGTCAGCAGAACAGGATTGGGCTATAGTGCGGTGTGACGAGCAGGTGACATTGGATGCAGCAGGAGGATGGTGTGCACCGTTGGATTGTTGCATGCTGGAGTCAGTTCTGGTTCCATCACTACTGAGCTTTGCTCATTTTTATCACAGTTCTTTCTTACGATTCTTACTGTAGTTCTATGGATATAGCATATAACAATTACAGTAATGATAACATACAGTAGCAGGGTTATATAGCAACTAATATCATACAGTTTAATTCTGGCTATTTTCACCTAAAATCAAATCCCCTTGAGGCACACATCGGACTTCTCCATCTTTTCACATCACCCACCAAGTGCACCCAGACCCTTGAGCAAAAGCAATCCCACAAATGGGTTTACATTTGCCTGAGGCCAGGTAACCCAGACCGTCTTCCCTAACATATTTATGTGCACTACAGGGACTTTATCCCCTTCTACAGTATGTAAAAATTCTGACTCGGCAGGGCCACCCCGACTGGCAGATCCTCTGCTGTTGACTAACCAGGTCA
The DNA here is from genome assembly GCF_929443795.1 of Astur gentilis. Classification (NCBI taxonomy): domain Eukaryota; kingdom Metazoa; phylum Chordata; class Aves; order Accipitriformes; family Accipitridae; genus Astur; species Astur gentilis. The sequence goes on along the minus strand of NC_064918.1, from coordinate 3,077,753 downwards.
CCTTTGCTAAATGTGTATTCCAATGTTTGAAGGTTCCACCCCCCATTGCTTTCAATGTAGTCTTTAACAGTCCATTGTATCGCTCAATCTTCCCAGAGGCTGGTGCATGATAGGGGATATGATACACCCACTCAATGCCATGCTCTTTGGCCCAGGTGTCTATGAGGTTGTTTCAGAAATGAGTCCCGTTGTCTGACTCAATTCTTTCTGGGGTGCCATGTCGGCACAAGACCTGCTTTTCAACGCCCAGGATAGTGTTCCGGGCAGTGGCATGGGGCACAGAATATGTTTCCAGCCATCCGGTGGTTGCTTCCACCATTGTCAGCACATAGTGCTTGCCTTGGCGAGTTTGTGGGAGTGCGATATAGTCAATCTGCCAGGCTTCCCCAAATTTATATTTCAGCCATCGCCCTCCATGCCACAGGGGCTTTAACTGCTTGGCTTGCTTAATTGCAGCACGTTTCACATTCATGGATAACCTGTGCGATAGTGTCCATGGTCAGGTCCACCCCTTGATCTTGAGCCCATCTATATGTTGCATCTCTTCCTTGATGGTCTGAAGTATCATGGGCCCATTGAGCCATAAATAGCTCACCCTTATGTTGCTAGTCCAGAGCCCCCTGAGCCACTTCAGTCTTGGCAGCCTGATCCACCTGTTAGTTGTTTCGATGTTCTTCAGTGGCCAGACCCTTGGGTATGTGAGCATCTACGTGACGTACTTTTACAACCACGTTCTCTAGCCAGGATGCAATATCTTGCCACAGTGCGGCAGCCCAAATGGGTTTCCCTCTGTGCTGCCAATTGCTCTGCTTCCATTGCTGTAACCACCCCCACAGGGCATTTGCCACCATCTGTCAGTTAGTATAGAGATAGGGTACTGGCCACTTTTTCAGCAATGTCTAACGCTGACTGGATGGCTTTCACCTCTGCAAACTGACTCAATTCACCTTCTCCTTCAGCAGTTTCTGTGACTAGTCGTGTAGGACTCCATACAGCAGCCTTCCACCTCCAATGTTTTCCCACAATGCGACAGGACCCATCAGTGAACAGGGCATATTGCCTCTCATTTTCTGACAGTTTATTATATAGTGGGGCCTCTTCAGCCTGTGTCACCTCCTCCTCCGGCGACATTCCAAAATCTTTGCCTTCTGGCCAGTCCGTGAGCACTTCTAACATTCCTGGGCGACTGGGGTTTCCTATGCGAGCCTGCTGTGTGATCAGTGCAATCCACTTACTCCACGTGGCATCAGTCGCTTGATGTGTAGAGAAGACCCTCCCTTTGAACATCCAGCACTGGCAGTCAGAGTGCTAAGAGGAGCTGAGTCTCAGTGCCAAAAACTTCTGAGGCCACTCAAACTCCTTCATATGCTGCCAAGATCTCTTTTTCAGTTGGAGTATAGCGAGCCTCGGATCCTCGATATCCTCGACTCCAAATCCCCGGGGGTCGGCCTTGGGTCTCCCCAGGTGCTTTCTGCCAGAGGCTCCAGGTAGGGCCATTCTCCCCAGCTGCAGTGTAGAGCACATTTTTAACATCTTGTCCTGTCCAGACTGGCCCAAGGGCTACGGCATGAACAATCTCCCGCTTAATTTGTTTAAAGGCTTGTTGTTGCTCAGGCCCCCATTTAAAATCGGTCTTCTTCCGGGTAACTTGATAGAGAGGGCTTATAGTCAAACTGTAATTTGGAATATGCATTCTCCAAAAACCCACAACACCTAAGAAAGCCTGTGTTTCCTTTTTATTAGTTGGGGGAGACATAGCTGCTATTTTGTTAATCACATCCATTGGGATCTGACGACATCCATCTTGCCATTTCATTCCCAAAAACTGGATGCCCTGTGCAGGTCCCTTGACCTTACTTTCCTTTATGGCAAAACTAGCCTTCAAAAGGATTTGGATTATTTTCTTCCCTTTCTCAAAGACGTCTTCTGCCGTGTTGCCCCATACGATGATGTCATCAATGTATTGCAGGTGTTCCAGAGCTTCATCTTCTTCCAGTGCAGTCTGGATTAGTCCATGGCAAATGGTGGGGCTGTGTTTCCACCCCTGGGGCAATCGATTCCAAGTGTACTGGACTCCCCTCCAAGTAAAGGCAAATTGTGGACGACACTCTGCTGCCAGAGGGATTGAGAAAAAACGCATTAGCAATGTCAATTGTGGCATAGCACTTGGCTGCCTTTGACTCTAGTTCATATTGAAGTTCTAGCATATCTGGAACGGCAGCACTCAGCGGTGGCGTAACTTCATTCAGGCCACAGTAGTCTACTGTTAGTCTCCACTCCCCATTAGACTTTCGCACTGGCCATGTGGGACTATTAAAGGGTGAACGAGTTTTGCTGATCACTCCTTGGCTCTCCGGTTGGCGAATCAACTTGTGGATGGGAATAAGGGAGTCTTGGTTGGTGCGATATTGCCACCGGTGCACCGTCGTGGTAGCAATTGGCACTTGTTGTTCTTCAACCTTCAGCAACCGCACAGTCAAAGGGTCTTGAGAGAGACCAGGCAGGGTAGACAGCTGTTTAATTCCCTCTGGTTCCAAGGCAGCTATACCAAAAGCCCATCGATGCTCCTTCGGATCCTTAAAATACCCCCACCTGAGGTAGTCTATGCCAAGGATACACGGAGCCTTTGGACCAGTCACAATGGGGGGGTTCTGCCATTCATTCCTAGTTAGGCTTACTTCAGCTTCCAATACAGTTAACTCTTGGGATCCCCCTGTCACACCAGAAATACAAATGGGTTCTGCCCCTTTATAACTTGATGGCATTAGAGTACACTGTGCGCCGGTGTCTACTAGAGCCTTGTACTCCTGTTGGTCTAACGTGCCAGGCCATTGAATCCACACAGTCCAATAGACCCGGTTGTCCCTTTCCTCCACCTGGCTGGAGGCAGGGCCCCTCTAATTCTGGTCAGAGTATTCAGTATTTGCTTCTCGTAAAATTGGCTCAGAAGTCCCTTCAGGAGGATCATAAATAAGATCAGCCCTTCAACTCTGTTTGGAAACTGGAGCAGAATTTTTCCTGGTAGAATCCCCTTTTGTGGTGTTTTTTCCTCGCATCTCACGTACCTGTGCATTTAGGAGCGAGGTAGGTTTTCCATCCCATTTCCTCATGCCCTCTCCCTGATCACCTAGGTAAAACCACAGGGCACCTCGCGGTGTGTACCTTCTATATTCCATCTCTTGGGCAGAAGACCGCTCACTCCTAATAGCTGAGACATTGGTCCTTACAAGTGTGGAGTAGGACATATACTCTTTGATTTGTTGGACATCCTGGGACAGCTTCTCCACAGCCGAAATGCAGGCTTGTAGGGAGGAGGAGACATTTTCTTCGTATTGATGGAGTTGGCGAGCCACTTCATCCACTGTTGGTGCCTCATTGTCTTTCCAGGCCATTATTGCTAATGTGTTGGCATAGGATGATGGTTCGCTCCGTACAAACTTCCGCCACATGGGTCATGTGCATTGGACTTTGTCTGGATCTTTGGGTAATTGTGGTTTGTCCGCGTCATGATGAATCGTCTCTAGCACGGCTAATTCCCTCAGATATTGGATACCTCTTTCCATGGTGGTCCACTTGCTTGATTGACATATAACATCTTCCTTAAAGGGGTACTGTCCTGGGTTCAGCTGGGATAGGGTTAATGTTTACAGGAACCTGGGAGGTGGGGGCATAGCGGGGGCAGATGACCTGAACTAGCCAAGGAGCTATTCCATACCATGTGACATCATGCCCACTATATAAATGGGGAGAGGGCCGGGGGGTGGTCTCTGTTTTCGGTGGGGGAAGTGGCGGAGCGTCGGGTCCCGGGTGGTGAGCAGTTGCACTGTGCATCACTCTTTTTGTATATTTTTTCATTAGTACCGTTGTTGTTGTAATTTTTCTTTGTGTTTGTCCCAGTAAACTGCCTTTATCTCAACCCTCGAGGTTCCAGTTTCTTTTTCTTTTCTCTCCTCCGTCTCCTCCCCATCCCACTGGAGGGGGGGCGGAGGAGTGAGCGAGCGGCTGCGTGGTCCTTTGTTACCGGCTGGGCTGAAACTACGACAGGTACCTTTCCTTCACACTTGACAGGAGTCGCCTCCAGAGGCTGATGGCTTGTGTCCCTTTTCCAATTGCCTTTTCAATGCCACCTTCCCTGGCAAGTGATCCCAGCTGCTTGGCTTCCCCACCTTCCAGTTCCAAGCTATTAGCCCCATTGTCCCAGCATCGGCGGAGCCAGGTGATAATATGCTCACCTATACGGCGGCCAAAATCTTTTCGCAAATCCCGCAGCTCACTCAAGGATAGGGACCAGGTTATTACCTCTGGTTCTGCCTCTTCCTCCGGTTCCCGTGATGACCCTGGTTCACCTTCATCCTTTGCTAAGCAAACTGATTTTTTTGTATATTTCTTTTTATGTACGGGGGCAACTGATACTGGTGCAGCTTGGTCCGCTGGTTCAGTTGCAGTATCGCTTGCAGGGTTTTGGATAACCGCAGTATCTGTCGCTGAGGTTTGGGTAGCAGCAGTGCTCGTCACTGGGGCTTGAGGGACTGCAGTGCCCATTGCCGAGGTTTGGGTAGCTGCTGTGCTCATTGCCAGGGCTGGAGGGGCTGCAGTGCCTGTTGATGAGGTTTGGGTAGCCAGAGTTTGCATCACCGGGGCTGGAGGGATCACGGTGCCTATTGCCAAGGTCTGGGTACCTGCGATGCTCCTTGCTGGGGCTGGAGAGGCCACAGCGCCCAGTGCCGAGGTTTGGGTGGCCGTGGTGCTCATTGTTTTGTTGTTAGGTCCAGAGACTTTCTCTTCCCCTTGAGGGTACTGAGTGTTGTCGAACAGGGCTCGATAGGCATGGGCCAGGCCCCAGCACGTTGCAGTGATTTGTATCTCTCTGGAGCTGCCGGGGTGACAGCAAACCTTTTCCAAATATTTTACTAGTTCTTCTGGATCCTGCACTTGTTCAGGGGTGAATTTCCAAAACATTGGAGGTGCCCACTTTTCTAGGTACTTGCCCATACTACCCCACACACCCTGCCACTCATAATTATCCAGCCTTGGGGCACATCTCTGGGTGATCTTCTTAAATAGTTGTTTAACCTTAAACGAGAGCTGAACCACATTCAGAAGCATGCTAATTCCTAGCAGTAGGGCTAGGACTGTGCTAGTCCCAACACCCCAGGAGTATTCAAATTTTTCAAAATTCTGAAACACCATTGTAACTGGACTAAAGGAGAAAGGAGAGGGGAAGAAAGGTACCCCACCCATAGACTGGTTTTCCATGGAGGAAAGGTAAATGGTATAATTATTAATAGTTTCCCACAGATGGCTCCCGCAGTATAAAGGTGACAATGCTGAGTGCAAATACCGGATTAATCCCACAGCCGATGACTTTATCATACCATAAACCAGTGTTATACCATACATCAAAGCGAAAACCTTAATCCACGTCCCACGGATGATAAGCAGCAGAAGGGGAACTACATACAGCAAGCGAGGTGATACATAACAGAACTTTAAAACCAGAGCAACGACTCTAAGAACACATAAATCAACATAATGACCAGTGAGTATTAGACCAATATAATGAATGCTTAGAACAAATTTGTTTTAACAAGCTCTGGTCAGGTTTGTTATCTCAACCCTTCGCGCTTCACGTTGTGTGTCAAAATGGACTGTCATGGTTTAACCCCAGCCAGCAACTAAGCACCACGCAGCTGCTTTCTCACTCCCCCCCATCTAGTGGGATGGGGCATAAAATCGGGAAAAAGAAGTAAAAATCCAGGGTTGAGATAAGAATGGTTTAATAGAACAGAAAAGAAGAAACTAATAATGATAATGATAACACTAATAAAATGACAACAGTAGTAATAAAAGGATTGGAATGTACAAATGATGCGCAGGGCAATTGCTCACCACCCGCCAACCAACACCCAGCTAGTCCCCCAGTGGCAATTCCCTACCCCCACTTCCCAGTTCCTATACTAGATTGGACATCACATGGTATGGAATACACCGTTGGCCAGTTTGGGTCAGGTGCCCTGGCTGTGTCCTCTCCCAACTTCTTGTGCCCCTCCGGCTTTCTCGCTGGCTGGGCATGAGAAGCTGAAAAATCCTTGACTATAGTCTAAACACTACTTAGCAACAACTGAAAACATCAGTGTTATCAACATTCTTCGCATACTGAACTCAAAACATAGCACTGTACCAGCTACTAGGAAGACAGTTAACTCTATCCCAGCTGAAACCAGGACAACAACCCAAAACTTACAGAAGTTGGGAGTATAATACACATGGACATCTGTGGAATGATTACCACAAGTGACTTATCTATATGTTTTCCCCCCTCCCTTAAGGGGAGGTGAACCTCCAGGGTGGAATGCAGTGGATATGCAAAGAAGCTGTTCCATAATAATTCCCTAAGAGACATAACCTGCAACCTTAGATGTTAGCAACACCAGGGAAGCTTGGTATGCGGACTCAGAGAAGCAAAACAGAGGGTGGAGTGGAGTGGAGACACTGCAGCCAGGCTCTGTGATATCATCGCAGGAATAGGGAGCTGGAACAATAGGAACAAGAATGGTAGGTCCCTGCATTGAATCCACTGAATCAAGGAGGTGAAATAATGGGGGTTCTGTCGACCTACTGCCCTACTTCCGATTTATATCATAAGTGCCCAGTTCTGGAGTAGTGACATGCTAAATCATGTCCTCTGGGTGAACTTTGCTCATTATAATCTCATTATAATACCAAAACACACCTCCATCCTAAAAGCTACCTGCCTCCAAGGTGTGACCACCCCTCACTATGTGCTCCAAATTTTCTCTAGCATATACCTTTAAAAGTAAAGCGAGGAGATTTTACACCAATCATAATAAAGGTATGTATGACTAGAGTCACTCAAGCTCCACCTAAAAATAAGAAAATGTAAAAGGGCTTAAGAGAGGAGGAATGCTAGGGAAGATACCATCATAGACAAGTCAGGAAGACATCGCTAATTTCTGGGATCAGTCGATGGGCTGAACATCTCTTCCCCCCCATAGGGACACCCATAGGGTAAGATTCGAACCCTTGGTTATACTGATTGCTTCCCTGGGAAACTTAGAAATCTCTATAGAGTTCTTCCATAATTTAGTGTGCTGGTAGTCAACTGTATTATCATTTGCACGTGCTTTGCAGACAGTGTATTTATCACTGGCAATCCAAAAGAACCTGTATTCCTGTTGCTTTAATAAACTGTACTAGTCATTAAAATCTAGCTGTGATAGTTCATTGAACACAACCAAACTCCCTAAGTCTAGCCATGATAGTTCATTGAACACAGGTAAATTGAAAGTACAGTGCACTATTAGTGCATCCGTAATTGTGATAGTTCAATATATTGAACATGACTGGACTTATAGTGCTGAATTTGGCATCACTCAGAATCTAAGCCTAGCCACACCCAGCCCCTCTGATATCTGAGGACAAGCTGGAATGCAAGGGGGTTTATTTTCTGCCAAACTTCTTTACGTTTTAACGCAACAACATCAATAATAACGTGTGGCAGTAACAACAAATCTCAAAATTCTCATAAAAATCACTGAAAAATAATGTGGGGTTACACTTTGTACAGATGACCTATTGAATTTTATTAACTAATTCTCTCAGCATACAAAAGTACATTCAACTACCCAGAGGCAAATTAAATCTAACCATATCTGAAAGTATAAACATCAAAGTTCTTCACTTCCCCAGACAAAATCAAATATTTTGGAATCAAGGATCTAAAAACTTAGAACAAGCTTAATATTCATAGTGATTAAACTTATCCACCCATTGCTAGCAGTTAACAGCTCTTAAGGAAAGACGGTGGTGGCAGTGCTTCATTTTGCCATTGAGTCATTTTTCCTTATAATTTGATGAACTGGAAAAAAATATAAAAAACATTCTCTGAATTTTCTTTTCCTGAGCAGCCCAAGCATGATAACAATGATAGGCCCTCTATAACAGGGCCACCTGTTACTGTAAGCAGTTGGACACCACACAAGCTGTCTTTCCAGCTCAGCATTCCTATTACAGAAATTAGCAACTTCTAATGAGAAGATATTTTAAAATCCTTTAGGTTTCAGTGGTGATAATATTTCACCTAATGATTTTAGAACACTAGATCTTGCTAATCCCAGACTTTTCCTTGAAATTCCTAAAAATTAGATTAATTTACTTGACACACAAACACACATATTTATGGCTCTGTGCCTCCATATTAACTTATTAAAGAGTAAAACTTGGCTTCAGACATCATTTGAAAGAATTACTAGTCTTTTTACCTGTTGTGGTTTAAGCCCAGCCGGCAACAAAGCACCACACGGCCGCTCACTCACTCCTCCCCCCTGGTGGGATGGAGAGAAGAAAACATAAGGAAGCTCATGGGTTGACACAAAGACAGGGAGGGATCACTCATCAATTACTGTCATGGGCAAAAGACAGAATCAACTTGGGGATAAAACAAAATCAATTTAATTTACTACAAATCAAATCAAAACAAGGATCTTAGGAAGTAAAACCAAACCTTAGAACACCTTCCCCCCCCCCCTTCCCTTCTTCTTGGGCACAACGCCACTCCCAATTCCCTACCTTCTCCCCCCCAAGCAGCAGAGGGGGATGGGGAATGGGGGTTGCGGTCAGTTCATCACAGGTTGTTTCTGGCGCTCCTTCTTCCTCAGGGGGAGGACTACTCACTCTTCCCCTGCTCCAGCATGGGGTTCCTCCCATGGGAGACAGCTCCCCACAAACTTCTCTGGCATGGGTCCTTTCCACAAGCTGCAGTTCTTCAGTAACTGCTCCAGCATGGGTCCTTTCCATGGGGTGCAGTCCTTCAGGATGTGGCAGTATGTTTCCCCATCCCCCATCCTACCAACAGGAAACAAAACTTCTCCAGGAAGGGAGAAGGGGAAGGAAACCCTGGAGGCTGCAGGTTGAAATTTGAACTGGCCAATCGAGATGCACCAGGTACACTGAGGTGACCCTCCTGGCCAATAGGGATGGGGTCCCGCTGGAAGACATGTTGGAATAAGTCCTCCTCAGAGCAGTGGGTCTGCAGTCAGGGACTCCCCCTTGGGTCGGGGTACTGTCCGAGGTAACTCCTCGAGGGAGAGAGCCCTCAGCTTTTAGGTGAGTGATACGCGCATTTTGGAGCTATCACTTTAAATCTTGGGGATTCCTGAGTCATCCGTGTAATGAACGGGTTAACTTTGTTCATAAAATTGAGAAGGGAGAAGAGACATATTGAGAGTTAGCAGATGCCTTGTGTAAATAACAAAACTTGCTTAATTGGTGCGTAAAGGTCACGGGAAGAGGGCAACGGCTATAACTTACTAGCTAAGGAGGGAAAAGAACAACAGCTATAATCTACCAGATAAGGGGATTAATTCTGCCAAGACCGTACTTCTCCACATTAAAAGACATTTTACATCAAAAGACACTCGTCCTTGAGAAGATCGACCGAATCTGCCTAGTAACAAACCTGCATGAGTGAAGAAAAAAGAAGCGGGACAAGGCGGAGACTTGCAAGAAAGGGGTGCATGAACTGTATATAAGGAATGTAACTATAACATAAAGTTGCGAGCTTGTGGTGGAGCACTGCCTCCCTGGCCGCCCAACGCTGTTTTGCTCTCTTATCGCTTGCTAATAAATTCGACCTTTTTTTATTCACTACAAATTGGCTCCTCCAATTTGTCACGAGCGTCTATAACAGTCTGTGTAGTATTAATTCTCTTTACATCATTGAGCCTGTGGTTTTATAAAATGTTACCGGACTTCTAACTAACTTTTGCTGAAGAATAAATCTGAGTTTTAACACCTGTTGGATTTGGTTAGTCGTGCATCCATAACATTTTAAATTGGTGTAGTTGGCAGGATGGTGTTAATAGAGGAATTATTATGGAGACACGGCTGCAGCCCTTCTCCCCCAGGTCTGGACTGGGCGAAGGAGAAGTGGTCTGACCTGGCAGTGGTCGTGGAGAGAGTAGAACTATGCCGCGGAACTTGTCGAGACGGCAAAGGCAGTGGGTGTGCCCTCGTTGGCACCTGCTTGATTCAAGCACAAAACTGAAAGAGTGGTTCTGCTAAAAAGAAAGGGAAAATAGATTGTCTGAAGGTGGAACTGGAGGAAGGGGACGTGTGACCCCTTACTGAAACAGAAGGGCACGCGGGTCGGCACAGTGAGAGCCCCCGGAGCACTGTTTTCACGGCCCCTTGGTCGGGACCCGAACTCAGCAAGTTACAAGCTAAGTTTTCGCGCAAGCCGGCTGAAACTGAAACTGAGTATTTGTGGAGAGTTTCTCTAACGGGGGGGGGGATCGGATACTGTTGAGTGACGATGAAGCAAGAAATTACTGGGGACTGGGAGTATTTCTGAATGATGGACCAGTGGGAGATTGGTCGATAACGTCCCGAGTAGCTTACTGGGCTGGGGGTGTGGACCCAAGGGAGAGAGGAGAATCTGTTACTATCCGGGTAAAGGGACTGTCAGAGTTAACGGAGGGAGTGCAGAAAGCCGCCTGTGTTCAGACCACCTATGATAGAGGGCAGCAAGGGATACCAATCCCCAGTGGACCCCCACCACCTTAGACCCTTTATTAGAGACCTGCTGGATCTTTTAAATATACATGTCCAGTCCCTCACCGTCAGCGAAAGAATCCTTGGGGTCATTGAGTGCAACCAGCAGAACCCCCAGAGGCCGCCCGTGCATGTGATGATTTGGGCGGAAGTACAGCACAGCTTAGTAGTTCACGGGCGCGAGATGGGATGGGCAGAGCCGAGCGGTGGCGCGGAGGGCAGCAGGAAGGTCCACCCAGCTGGTTGTAAACCCCACCTCGAGCGGTCTCGAATTCGTGGGGATCGGGTCGGAACTATGATCCCAGAAGGAACGCTCTCTGGCAGAAGGCACTGGAATTGGGGCACCCCGAGCCATGCTGCATGGGCAGTCCGCTGACGACATCCGGGAGTGGAACTGCTGGAGGGCAAAGCTAGAGACCAAAGGGAAGCGCCAGCAGCCCCGTCCCCTTGGGAAGAGAAACGGGACCCTTTCGCGGCACTGCGAGAGGAACTGGAAGAGGACAAACCCCAGTTCGCCTTCACTTTGGAGGGACCCAATACACTTTCAATCGACTTCCCCAGGGATATAAGCACTCCCCCACTATTGCTCACAATGCTTTAGCCAAGCTTCTTGATGCTGTGGAAGTACCATCAGGTGTCCGCATATATCATTATATAGATGATATCCTGGTTGGTGGGGACAACAAGGAACAGGTAGGGTAAGCTGCCCTCCATTGGTATTGTTCCTATGACCTTAGAAAAACCCAGAGGCTTGTATGCCTGGGAAGCCTTAGATGGGAGCATCAGTGCCTGGTGGATAATCCCAGATTTCTAAACCTGTGACCCAGTTTAAGACCGAGGCCTAGTTTGTGCTTTCTTACAGGACCATGAATGAACGAGTCATTCCAGTCTTTTTGCTGACAGTGATGACAGTGGCAGGCATGGATGGTGAAGATCTGGATGATAATATTAATTGTCTTCACATCATTGAGCCTGCAGTTTTATAAAATGTTACCAGACTTCTAACTAACTTTTGCTGAAGAATAAATCTTGAGTTTTAACACCTATTGGATTTGGTTAGTTGTGCATCTGTAACACAGGAACACATGGCTCCAGTGCAGGTTTTCCCATGGAGTCACGGCCTTCTTTGGGGCCATCGACCTGCTCCAGCATGGGGCCCTCCACAGGTTGCAGGTGGGCATCTGCTCCACTGTTCACCTCCATGGGCTGCAGGGGGACAGCCTGCCATCTCACCATGGGCTGCAGGGGAGTCATCTCCTCCAGCACACCTCCTCCCCCTGCTTCTTCACTGACCTTGGTGCTTGCATAGGTGTTTCACATCCCACTTCCCCTCTCTGCTGCAGGTTTTCCCTTCTTAAATATGTTATCACAGAGACACTACCAGTCACTGATTGGCTTGGCCTTGGCCAGAAGCAGGTCTCACTTGGAGCCAGGGAAGCTTCTAGCAGCTTCTCATAGGAACCATCCCTGTAGCCCCCTTCCCCACTACCAAAACCCTGCCACAGAAACATAATACGTTACCAAAAAAAAAAAAAAAAAAAAAAATCAACTTCCATAAAATAAGAACAAATAATTGTGTGTAAAGAATTAAGAAAATTTAGCAAAACAGATTTTATCAGTTTTGGAGTAAGGAGTAGAGAAATCTCTCACTTCTGATATGCCCCTTGAGGATGGCCTATTTTCACCTACAAATTATCAGACACTGAAGGATCCATGCTATGAAATAGAATTTCTGCCTTAGTAAATTGATGTCTGGAAGATACCAGAAAAGCTGCAGAACAAGACCTGGAGGCTATGTGCACATTTACATTTGGCAATAATTCAAGACAGACATAGATCTTTATTATGGCCAGATGGTTTGTTTTATCTCATCTCTAGGTCATTTAACATATTTGTGCTTACTATTTGTAAAGAAAGACAGACAGAAGGAAAGAACCCCTCAGTTATCTCTTCCTTTTCTAATTCCAGATGGGTGTATGACATTTCTCATTTCTAGAAAGAATGCACAGCACAACAGGGAATATATTCAGTTCAGATTAATCTGAACATGTGCTTGCTATATGGTAATAGAAGCATGAAACTCTACAAAGGTTCATTAAGATGTCACTGATCAATGTTATCCTTCCAAAAAAGAAAAAATTTCAAAACAGGTAGACTCTAAATTATGTTAATACAATAAAAACTTGATTGCCTTAGAGCAATCTTGGAGCAGATTACTTTTTAAATTATACCTGGCATAACTTTTGTAGACAGAGAGGTTAATAAATGTGCATAATAAATTATTTAAAACATTACAGTGAATAATGTATCTCTCATTTTCATATGAAAACTTCTACATACACCCAGCCCCAAATCAATTCAAATAATTGTGTACATTTTGCCCATGCAACAAAAATAAGAGTAGTAGTTTTTAAATAAAATAGTATCCTTCACAAAGCTATTGTGGAAGGATACTTATTTAGAGTTACAAAAGTCCCCCATGAAATTGTTTGCCTAAGCACACATTGGTCATTCTGGATTTCATAATGAAGGAAGAAGCAAGTTATGGACAGTCTGAGGCATGGAGAAGTCGCACTGCTACAACTCAGCAGTCTCAGGAAAGTGGTGCTAGAGTCTGCAGTCATCAAGAGGGAGAGCTAGGATATTATCATTTAGAAGAAATTACTAGAAAACACTAAAATATGTCACACTTAAGCAATAAACAGTAACTCCAAAGCCAGGAAAGCCAGCAAGTCACTGGAGTCGCAGTTCACTGGCTGTGTTTTTATGTTTGTGACACACAATATTAGAGTTCACACTGTTCTTATTTAATTTAGTTCATGAAAAATCACTACAGTTAATTTATTAATCAATTTTTTATATAAAGAATCCAAATCTGTCTGTGGTTATACTTTTTTTCCCTATAACTGTCAGCTGAAACTCATGATGAAGTAATCTGAGTCTTCTGCAACACGAGAAATAGGATTTATGTTACAATCTGATCCAAGCATTGAGCAGGAACATGGATCAGATGAGCTCCAGAGGCCCCTTTTGGTCTAAATTTTTATATGATTCTATACATCATCACAGTGTAACTTTGATGTTTCTAAGATGCACCAGGCCAAAAGGAAAGCTAGCCAAACTGCCAAATTTCCTTCCTCAGTGCTACATTTTCCTGTATAAATAAATAAAAAATGTACATAAGTTTTAGGAACAATTGTGAAAACTGGTTTTAGCTTAAAAGAGTAGGTATGAATTTGGATGCACACTTGCCATCTCTTAGGCCTTCAGAAGTGGCTTCAGTTGGTGAGACAATGATTTTGTAATCAAGTGCTTGTGGCACTGAAAGGTGAGAAGGGTGAAAGTGGCCTCCTTTCTTGTACAGTTAAATGTTCCATTATTTCATGAAGAGCAGCAAGAAGGATTTAGAGATATTTACCCTCAAACATCCTACTAATCATACAGGCAGAGAATTCATTTGAGAGGTAGGAGACATAAACTTCAGTCTCTCTAGAGACAGAAAATAATTGAAATTGGGCCTCACACATCCACAATAAGTAGTGTGATCATGGGTCTTGTGGAAAAGTATGGTCACTCCTCTTGGTACTATGCTGAATCAGAGAAGCGTAGTCTAAGACACAGAGAAATACTTACTTTCAAACTTGAGTGAGCTTGGGTAAGAGCCAGAAACTGAACTGTTTAACACTGGCAAGCCCTGAAGTACTTTTGTGCATGCTCATTAACAGCTACTCAAGCACTTTTGCAGTTTTCTGAGGAAAACGTTGGTGGCCCAGTCCACCAGGTACTCATGAGTTCAGAAGTAGCTGAACTGAAGTTTGGGTAACCATGTTTTGCCCTTGAGCACCTAAGTTTTATTTGTAGATCTAAGCATTGGTTCACAAAGTAGGGCTAAATATATGGAAAAAATTAACATGAGGAGTTATGAAGGCACATGAGAGAGAGGAAAAAATCCATCAGTTTGATACTGGTGAGAGAGTGATTCTAATAGAAGAGAGTGCTCTCTCTATAATGGAGAAATAACTCCCAGTGGAAGGGAGACCAAAGGTCAAAGGCACAGCTTTTCAATGCAGGAGAGGAAAGAAGCACACACTTGGCTTCACTAATTTAATGTTCAGTCAAAATTTCTGCAATTTTTTTTTGTTCTAAGGCAGTTCTCAGTTAAAGGGAGAAGAAAAGAAGAAACTAACAATCAATTTCTGGGTATCAGCTGAGGAAAGATATGCCTGAATCCATTAGGCTGAGAAGGTTTCATTGTGTAGCTGTTTTAAAAGAATAAGTAACATGGCTGACTTCAGACTAAAGAATCTGAATTAGAATTACAACATTCATTGATATAAGTGACTGACAACGGACTACAGATCGTACTTTATAGGCCAGTATAATATCCTGTCCTGATGTAAAGGTCCAACAGCCAGAGAACAGTATTTAAATATTAGAATCTGTACTACTGAAGTAGAACAAAATTGAAACTGCATTTGAAAATCAAAATATGAAAAAAGAACTTTCTTTTGCTCAGAGACAGTGTTTAAATTTAAGATGTCAAAGCTCAAAAGTCATAAATATTAGTGCAGTTTTTCATATAATAGCCTACAGTCAGCCATGACTAAATAAGAGATTTTGAAAATCATCACTGTTTTGGCATGATTTCCTCTCTGTCCTCTAGCTTATACATGGGTCCAAAAAACCCCTACACTTGAAGCTAAGACCTCCATCTATACTAAAATCTCCATCAGTTTTCACAGGAAGAGCAGGGCAGTTTGTTTCAGCATTCTTACGTACCCTTCTTCACAATAAAATAATAGGATGCTCCGTACAAATTCCCCAATTAGAGACCGCATAGTGCATATATAAACCCCATTCTTTGTCTCCAGATCCATGACACTGTGACTGGATGTATGAATGTGGTGGGTTGACCCTGGCCGGACACCTGGTGCCCACAAAAGCCATTCTATCACTTCCCCTCCTCAGCTGGACAGGGGAGAGGAAATATAACAAAGGGCTCGTGGGTCAAGATAAGGACAGGAGAGATCACTCACCAATTACCATCATGGGCAAAACAGGCTCAACTTGGGGAAAATTAACTCAATTTATTACCAATTGTGATGGGTTGACCCTGGCTGGGTGCCAGGTGCCCACCAAAGCCGTTCTATCACTCCCCCTCCTCAGCTGGACAGGGGAGAGAAAAATATAACAGAAAGCTTGCGGGTCAAGATAAGGACAGGAGAGATCATTCACCAATTACCGTCACAGGCAAAACAGACTTAGCTTGGGGAAAATTAACTCAATTTATTACAAATCAACCAGAGTAAGGTAATGAGAAATAAAACCAAATCTCAGAACACCTTCCCTCTACCCCTCCCTTCTTCCCGGGCACAACTTCACTCCCAGATTTCTTCACCAAGACCCCCCACTGGCACAGGGGGACAGGGATGGGGTTTATGGTCATCACACGTTATTTTCTGCCGCTTCATCCTCCTCAGGGGGAGGGCTCATCACACTGTTCCCCTGCTCCAGCGTGGGGTCCCACCCACAGGAGACAGTCCTCCACAAACTTCTCCAATGTGGGCCATTCCCACAGGCTGCAGTTCTTCACGAACTGCTCCAGCATGGGTCCCTTTCCACGGTGTGCAGTCCTTCAGGAGCACACTGCTCCAGTGTGGGTCCCCCACAGGGTCACAAGACCTGCCAGAAAACCTGCTCCGTGGGCTCCTCTCTCCACAGATCCACAGGTCCTGCCAGGAGCCTGCTCCAGCACGGGGTTCCCACGGGGCCACAGCCTCCTTTTGACACCCACCTGCTACGGCGTGGGGTCCTCCCCGGGCTGCAGCTGGATATCTGCACCACTGTGGACCTCCCTGGGCTGCAGGTGGACAGCCTGCCTCACCATGGTCTTCACCATGGGCTGCAGGGGAATCTCTGCTCCAGTGCCTGGAGCATCTCCTCCCCCTCCTTCTTCACTGACCTTGGTGTCTGCAGGGTTGTTTCTCTTATATGTTCTCACTCCTCACTCCGGCGGCTGTTTCTCCCTGTCCCAACTTTTTTTTCCTTCTTAAAAATGTTATCACAGAGGCGTTACCACTATCACTGATTGGCTTGGCCTTGGCCGGCGGCGGGTCCGTCTTAGAGCTGGCTGGTATGGGCTCTCTCGAACATAGGGGAAGCTTCCAGCAGCTTCTTACAGAAGCCACCCCTGTAACCTCCCCCCGCTACCAAAACCTTGCCACACAAAAACAATAGACCAATCAACCAGAGTAGGGTAATGAGAAATAAAACCAAATCTCAAAACACCTTCCCTCCACCCCTCCCTTCTTCCTGGGCACAACTTCACTCCTGGATTCTCTACCTACACCCCCAGCAGTGGAGGGGGACAGGGAATGGGGTTTACGGTCAGTTCATCACACATTATTTCTGCAGCTTCATGCTCCTCAGGGGCAGGACTCCTCACACTGTTCACCTGCTCCAGCGTGGGGTCCCTCCCATGGGAGACAGTCCTCCACAAACTTCTCCAACGTGGGTCCTTCCCACAGGCTGCAGTTCTTCATGAACTGCTCCAGCATGGGTCCCCCATGGGGTCACAAGTCCTGCCAGAAAACCTTCAACATGGGCTCCTCTCTCCACAAATCCGCAGGTCCTGCCAGGAGCCTTCTCCAGTGCAGGCTTCCCACGGGGTCACAGCCTCCTTTGGGAACCCACCTGCTCTGGTGTGGGGTCCTCCACAGGCTGCAGGTGGATATCTGCTCCACTGTGGACCTCCATAGGCTGCAGGGGGGACAAACCGCCTCACCATGGTCTTCACCAGGGGCTGCAGGGGAATCTCTGCTCCAGCACCTGGAGCATCTCCTCCCCCTCCTTCTTCACTGTTCTTTGTGTCCGCAGGGTTCTTTCTCTTACATGCTCTCACTCCTTTCTCTGGCTGCCTTTTCTGTGCCCACCATATCTTTTTTTCCTTCTTAAATATGTTATCATAGAGGTGCTACCACTATGACTGATTGACTCAGCCTTGGCCGGTGGTGGGTCCATGTTAGAACCCGCTGGTATTGGCTCTGTCGGACACAGGGGAAGCTTCTAGCAGCTTCTCACAGAAGCCACCCCTCTAACCCCCCTGCTACCAAAACCTTGCCACACAAACCCAATACAGTGAAACCACACTTTGTTTGAAAGGACCTACTTTACCAAGTGATGCAGGTGACTATTTTAATTTTCCACCTACTTTAAATAATCCCACAATGTTAAAAATTTATAACTGTCCTGGGTTCAGCTGGGATAGAGTTAATTTTTACAGGAACCTGGGAGGTGGGGGCATAGCCAGGGCAGCTGACCTGAACTAGCCAAGGAGCTATTCCATACCATGTGACATCCTGCCCAGTATATAAATGGGGAGCAGGCCGGGGGGGGTGGTCTCTGTTTTTCGGCGGGGGAAGTGGCGGAGTGTCGGGTCCCGGGTGGTGAGCAGTTGCACTGTGCATCACTCTTTTTGTATACTTTTTTTCCATTAGTGCCGTTGTTGTTGTTGTAATCTCTTTGTGTTTGTCCCAGTAAACTGCCTTTATCTCAACCCTCGAGGTTCCAGTTTCTTTTTCTTTTCTCTCCTCCGTCTCCTCCCCATCCCACCGGAGGGGGGCGGAGGAGTGAGCGAGCGGCTGCGTGGTCCTTTGTTACCGGCTGGGCTGAAACCACGACAGTCCTTTTTGGCGCCCAACGTGGGGCAGAAGGGTTGAGATAATGACAGATCTGGCCAGAGCGTGTTGAAACAAATTTGCCAAACGCATTTCTTAGATAAATAGATGTTAGTCACAATGTTGTTTCATTTGTTTACATGGTGGCGTTTTGTAAGCTCTTATATGCTCTATGTATTGCCTGCAGTTGCGTATCTCATCTCTGGGAGAGTGATTGGGAGTATCATTTTGCTGTACTGGGCAATGTCGACTTATGAAATGATTACATCACTGGTCATGAGGTTAAGCTGGTATCTGTATGAGGCAGTGATATAATTTCCATAATTTGGGCACCTTCTGTCGGATTTTATTGGTAATTACACCCAATCCATGGGGAAATTAGGGGGGGATACTTCCCCCCGTCCGTTCGCCTCCCTTTTCTCCTTCCGACTAATTACAACAGCTTTTGAGAATTTTGAATATCCTTGGGATGCACAAGCCAGTGTGCTGTTAGTGCTATGCCTCCTGAATATGTTTCAGGTCTTGTTTAGGGCTACAAAAAGGCTGTTTAAGAGTACCACTCAGAGATCTCCCCCAAAGCTGGATACTCATGGGTGGCACGGCATGTGGGAGGATATGGGCAGGTATCTAGAGAACTTCTCACCGCCAGTGACTTGGAAGTTCACTCCCGAACAACTACAGAACCCTCATGAAGTGACAGAATATTTGAAAGAAGAATGCTGTGGCTATCCCAGAGACACACAACTCACTACATTGTGCTGGGCCCTGGCCAGTATCTACCAAACACTGCTTGATACTAGGCAGCACCCTCAGGGAGAAAAGATGGAAAACAGGACAACAGGCACCGTGGTTACCCCAACCCCGACAACAGACACCGTGGCTGCCCCTACCCCGACAACAAGCACCGTGGCTGCCCCTACCACGACAACAGGTACCGTGACTACCCCTACCCCGGTGACAGACACTGCAGCTAAACCAGAGAACCAACCTGTGCCAGTATCAGTCGCCCCTGTACAGAAAAAGAAACACACAAAGAAATCAGTTCGCTTAGTGAAAGATGAACCAGGGTCATCGCGAGAACAGGAGGAAGAGGCAGAACCTGAAATAATTACCCGATCTCTATCCATGAGTGAGTTGCGTGACATGCGAAAAGATTTTAGCCGCCACCCAGGTGAGCACATTGTTACCTGGCTGCTCTGATGCTGGGATAGTGGGGCTAGTAGTGTGGAATTAGAGGGTAAAGAAGCTAAGCAGTTGGGATCTCTGTCTAGGGAAGGGGGCATCGACAAGGCGATTGGGAGAAAAACACAAGTCCTCAGCCTCTGGAGGCGACTTCTGTGAGGTGTAAAGGAAAGATACCCCTTCAGGGATGAAGTTACATGTCACCAAGGCAAGTGGACCACCATGGAGAGAGGTATCCAGTACCTGAGGGAATTAGCCATGCTGGAGGTGATTTATAATGATCCAGAAAATGCGCAGTCACCCACAGATCCAGATGAAGTCCAATGCACACAACCCATGTGGCGGAAGTTTCTACGAAGTGCACCACCAACCTATGCCAACTCATTGGCAGTAATGTCCTGGAAAGAAGGCTATGGACAAACGGTGGATGAATTGGCTGTCCAACTCGGGCAATATGAAGGAAGTCTCTCTTCCTCCCTATGGGCCTGTGTCTCAGCTGTAGAGGAGTTGTCCCGAGAGTTCCAGCAATTCAAAGTGGATCTGTCCTCCTCCTCACCTGTACAGGCCCGCATCGCAGTTATTGGGAGTAAGCGTTCCTCTGCCCAAGAGAGAGGAGAGAGAAAGTACACACGACGGGCTAACCTGTGGTTTTACCTGCATGACCATGGAGAGGACATGAGGAAGTGGGATGGAAAACCTACCTCAGTCTTGGATGCACGGGTACAGGAGTTGCAAGAAAAAGCAACCAGAAGAGAGGATTCTTCTTGGAAAACTGCTGCTCCAGTTTCCTGTGAGCAGTCCCCCAGGACACAGTAGATGGGCTGATCTCATTTCTGATCCCCTTGAAGGGACTTCTGATTCACGTGTGCAGAAAGTGAGTAACGGATATTCTAACCAGGATTAGAGGGGCCCTGCCTCCAGCCAGGTGGAGGAGAGGGACAACCGAGTCTACTGGACAGTGTGGATTCGATGGCCTGGCACATCAGACCCACAGGAATATAAGGCTCTAGTGGACACTGGTTCACAATGTACCCTAATGCCATCAAGTTATAAAGGGGCAGAACCCATCTGTATCTCTGGTGTGACAGGGGGATCCCAAGAGCTAACCGTATTGGAAGCTGAAATGAGTCTAACCGGGAATGAGTGGCATAAACACCCCATTGCGACTGGCCCAGAGGCCCCGTGCATCCTTGGTATAGATTATCTCAGGAGGGGGTATTTCAAGGACCCAAAAGTGTACCGGTGGGCCTTTGTTGTAGCTGCCTTGGAGACAGAGGAGATTGAACAGCTGTCTACCCTGCCGGGTCTCTCCCAAGACCCTTCGGTTGTGGGGTTGCTGAAGGTTGAAGAACAACAGGTGCCAATTGCTACCACGACGGTGCACCGGCGACAATATCGCACCAACCGAGACTCCCTGATCCCCATCCATAAGCTGATTTGCCAATTGGAGAGCCAAGGAGTGATCAGCAAGACTCACTCACCCTTTAATACTCCTATATGGCCCATGCGGAAATCTAATGGGGAATGGCGACTAACAGTAGATTATCGTGGGCTGAATGAAGTCACGCCACTGCTGAGCGCTGCTGTGCCAGATATGTTAGAGATTCAATATGAACTGGAATCAAAGGCAGCTAAGTGGTATGCCACAATTGACATTGCTAATGCATTTTTCTCCATTCCTTTGGCAGCGGAGTGCAGGCCTCAGTTTGCTTTCACTTGGAGGGGCATCCAGTACACCTGGAATCGACTGCCCCAGGGGTGGAAACACAGCCCCACCATTTGCCATGGACTGATCCAGGCTGCACTAGAAAAAGGTGAAGCTCCAGAGCACCTGCAATATATTGATGACATCATCGTATGGGGCGACATGGCAGAAGAAGTCTTTGAGAAAGGGAAGAAAATAATCCAAATCCTTTTGAAGGCTGGTTTTGCCATAAAGGAAAGTAAGGTCAAGGGACCTGCGCAGGAAATCCAGTTCTTATGAGTAAAATGGCAAGATGGGCGTCGTCAGATCCCTGTGGACATCATCAACAAAATAGCAGCTATGTCCTCACCGACTAATAAAAAGGAAACACAGGCTTTCTTAGGTGTTGTGGGTTTTTGGAGAATGCATATTCCAAATTACAGTCCAATTGTAAGCCCTCTCTACCAAGTTACTCGGAAGAAGAACGATTTTAAATGGGGGCCTGAGCAACGACAAGCCTTTCAACAGATTAAGCAGGAGATCATTCACGCAGTAGCTCTTGGGCCAGTCCGGACAGGACAAGATATTAAAAATGTGCTCTACACTGCAGCTGGGGAGAATGGCCCTACCTGGAGCCTTTGGCAGAAAGCACCTGGGGAGACCCGAGGCCAACCGCTGGGGTTTTGGAGTTGGGGATATCGAGGATCCGAGGATCGCTATACTCCAACTGAAAAAGAGATCTTGGCAACATATGAAGGAGTTCGAGCCGCCACAGAAGGGGTTGGTACTGAAACACAGCTCTTCTTAGCACCCCGACTGCCAGTGCTGGGCTGGATGTTCAAAGGGAAAGTTTCCTCTACGCATCACGCGACTGACGCCACGTGGAGTAAGTGGATCGCACTGATCACACAGCGGGCTCGCATAGGAAACCCCAGTCGCCCAGGAATGTTAGAAGTGATCACGGACTGGCCAGAAGGCAAAGATTTTGGAATGTCGCCAGAGGAGGAGGTGACACGGGCTGAAGAAGCCCTACTGTATAATAAACTGCCAGAAAATGAGAGGCAATATGCCCTGTTCACTGATGGGTCCTGTCGCATTGTGGGAAAACATCGAAGGTGGAAGGCTGCTGTATGGAGTCCTACACGTCTAGTCGCAGAAACTGCTGAAGGAGAAGGTGAATCGAGTCAGTTTGCAGAGGTGAAAGCCATCCAGCTAGCGTTAGACATTGCTGAAAGAGAAAAGTGGCCAGTGCTCTATCTCTATACTCACTCATGGATGGTGGCAAATGCCCTGTGGGGGTGGCTACAGCAATGGAAGAAGGGCAACTGGCAGCGCAGAGGTAAACCCATCTGGGTTGCCGCACTGTGGCAAGATATCGCTGTTCGGATAGAGAAGCTAGTGGTAAAAGTACGTCACGTAGATGCTCATGTACCCAAGAGTCGAGCCACTGAAGAACATCAAAACAACCAGCAGGCGGATCAGGCCGCCAAGATTGAAGTGTCTCAGGTGGACCTGGACTGGCAACGTAGGGGTGAGCTATTTATGGCTCAGTGGGCCCACGATACCTCAGGCTATCAGGGAAGAGATGTAACATATAGATGGGCTCGAGATCGAGGGGTGGACTTGACCATGCACACTATCGCACAGGTCATCCATGAATGTGAAACGTGCTGCAATTAAGCAAGCCAAGAGGTTAAAGCCCCTGTCGCATGGAGGGCGATGGCTGAAATATAAACAGTGGGAAGCCTAGCAGATTGACTATATCACACTCCCACGAACATGCCAAGGCAAGTGCCATGTGCTTTCAGTGGTGGAAGCAACCACTGGATGGCTAGAAACATACCCTGTGGCCCATGCCACTGCCCAGAACACTATCCTGGGCCTTGAAGAGAAAATTTTATGGCAACACGGCACCCCAGAAAGAATCGAGTCGGACAACAGGACTCACTTCCGAAACAACCTCGTAGGCACCTGGGCCCAAGAACATGGCATTGAGTGGGTATATCACATCCCTTATCATGCACCGGCCTCCGGAAAAATTGAACGATACAATGGACTGCTGAAAACTACATTGAGAGCGATGGGGGGTGGAACTTTCAAGCATTGGGATACACATTTAACAAAAGCCACCTGGTTAGTTAATACTAGAGGATCCGCCAATCAGGCTGGCCCCACCCAACCAAGAGTTCCACATACTGTAGAGGGGGATAAAGTCCCTGTAGTGCGCATGAGGAGTATGTTAGGAAAGACAGTCTGGGTTAGTCCTGCCTCAAGCAGAGGCAAACCCATTCAAGGGGTTGTTTTTGCTCAAGGACCTGGGTACACCTGGTGGGTGATGCAGAAGGATGGGGAAGTTCGATGTGTACCTCAGGGAGATTTGATTTTGGGAGAGAATAGCCAGTGAATTGGGCTGTATGATATTTAACTGCTAAATAACCTGCCAATGCATGCCATTGTATCTATAGTGTCTATATGCCATATCAAGGGTATTATTGTGAGAATTATCCAAATGACTACAGGATGGACTTTTGAAACTGAGCCAAGTACAACAGCGATGGAACTTGAACTGGCACCCACCAATTTCCTCAAGATCAACATCTTCGACCTGCAGACCAAGGGCATGAGTTGCACCAAATGTACTAGCCACAAGTTCCAGAGGCAGCGTACAACAACCCAACATCTCACACCATCTCTCTCTTATCCTGAAGAACTGTTACAACAGATAGAGCCCCAAAATTGATGGACACATTAGAGGGATAGCCCATAGGCTAAAGGAACATCGTGTGTGTGTGTGCGAGGTCGGGGGGTGGAGTCCATATACTTATATATATGACAAGGAAAGTAGTAGTGGTTGATTGGAAAAAAAAATTTAAGATCTGGGCATGATGTAGATGGTATAGAATAAGGGGTGGATAATGTCCTGGGTTCAGGTGGGATAGAGTTAATTTTTACAGGAACCTGGGAGGTGGGGGCATAGCCAGGGCAGCTGACCTGGACTAGCCAAGGAGCTATTCCATACCATGTGACATCATGCTCAGTATATAAATGGGGAGCGGGCCGGGGGGTGGTCTCTCTTTTCGGTGGGGGAAGTGGTGGAGCGTCGGGTCCTGGGTGGTAAGCAGTTGCACTGTTCATCACTCCTTTTGTATACTCTTTCATTAGTACCGTTGTTGTTGTTGTTGTAACTTTTTTTTTGTGTTTGTCCCAGTAAACTGCCTTTATCTCAACCCTCGAGTTTCCAGTTTCTTTTTTCTTTTTCTCTCCTCCGTCTCCTCCCCATCCCACCGGAGGGGGGCGGAGGAGTGAGAGAGCGGCTGCGTGGTCCTTTGTTACCGGCTAGGCTGAAACCACGACAATAACTTACTTCCAGGTCACTGATAGAAATGTTGAAAAGAAATAGAACCCTTTCAAATGTTGAATCTCCCAACATTTTTTTGAGATCCATCAGTGAGTTCCTAATGTTCTTTGATATGTCAGTGTTAAAGAACAGTGACATTTTTAAACAGGATTCTATGCAATAATGAATTAATCTTTTTTAAAAGCTTAGTTATTGCAACTATGCCATTATTTTTATTAATTTAACTTACAGCCTTCTCATAAAAAGAAATCATGCTTGACAAGATTTATTTTCATTAAATTAAAATTATGGAGATAATTGTATTTTAATCCTTTGTCATCTGAACAGTGTATCAGCTTTTCTGTTATTTTTCCTCAGACTAGTAGGACTTCAACTGGCTTATAAAAATATTTACATTGTCAGTGTATCTTTCTTCATCAGTAGTGACTCCAATATTCAAAATTCAGCCAGATTTTTTGAATAGTAGGTACAATTTTCCAGACCTGGTAGTATTTAGCTACCAATCAGTTTAGGCAGAAATCCTCTACAGTTACTGTGTGGACAGTACTTGACTGAGATATCACTCACTGAGTATACGGAGAACAGTAACTTTTTTAGAGAAGTGTTTACTATATATGGAGGTGCCTTGCAAATAAGCTAAGATAACATATAAAAATGATCATCATTGATCACTCAGCTTTCCTACCTTAACATACAGCTCTGCCTCACCCTCCTTACCTTTCCATTGCAGGCTCATGTTTCAAAGGTTATTCTTCCAGAAACATCCATCCCTTCCAATATCTAATAACAGTACAAAGGAAGAGAAGAGGGGAAATTCATATACATTTTCCTGAAACATAAGACTGCTAAAGAAGAGCAGTGAACTCCACAAAACAGGTACATGTACATGTCTCCATTTTGGTGCATAGCACTGCTTTTACTTTCACTGCAATACAAATGATCATGCATCTTTCCCTTAGGACAGGTGCTCGTGTTACAATGTTCCTGTGCTCCAAACCAGAGCTTATTTCCACCACATAATATAGCCACTTCTTAACAGCAGTTTGGGGAGGAAATGCTAATGTATGGTGCTTTTGAGGTCTATAATTACATATATTTATAGAGCAAATATTATGGGGAAATGGAAGAAGTAAGTCTGAGCAAAAATGGGACTCATTATGCCTCTGTCCCATGTCCAGGTCTGAAAAAGGAAGTTGATTTCAGCCTGAGAAGATGCCATTCCTAGGATATAACTATCATAAGAATAAATTGTTGAGTCAAGGAAAGAGAAACTTCAGCAAACAAGAACATGAGATAATATCTCATACACTTTATGAATTATACTCTACAGCATTTTGTGGCAGGTACAATTCAGATACCATATGCTATGTACAAATAAGTAGGAAACAAAAGCCCAGCATTTTTAGATCAGTACGCAAAAAATGCCTAAAATATCTCTCTTTGCACTGAGACAGTAAGAAACACGGAAGACAAAAATGATTATGAGTCATTGCTGAAATATCCATGCCTCTGTGAGAAGCCAGATAGGGACAGAATGTATGAGAGTCACTAGTCACCATGCGTGAGGGAAGCCCACACCAAGATAAAACTGTTCCAAAACATGAATTTTGTGAAATGCATAAGGAGAAGTTTGAGTCTTTTGCAATACTTAACAGAAATAATGCTACTTAGCTTATGAAATCTATAGTACTAAAGCTGCAAAAATTCCTTTAGTTCTGTAGAAAGACAGTGACTTAAAGGAGATAAACTAAAACAAAAATTAATTTCCATTCCTCTGCAAAACTGGTGGCATTTGTAGCACTCCCAGATTGTACAAAACTGCAGACAAATTTTACATTTCTGCTGATACTTTTGCTTTTGTTTAAAAATAAAATAAGTTGGTCTCTTAGTATCCATAATATTGTTGGTCCTAACTTCTAGTAGAGTGGCTGGAGTGATAGTATTGCACTGTTGTATTGATATTTGTTTTTTCTGGTTAAAGCAGCTTGATTTTGAAACAGTATTTTGTGGTAAGTGGTATCAGGTGAAAAATTATTTGACTTGCTACAATGCAGCATAATATCTAGATTTTTCTCTCTTTCAGCAGTGTCCCTTGTACATTATATGACTGCCAGGAACTAGAACAACAGCTAGGAGGTTTTGATTTGATGGTCCTTAAAGTTGAAGGGAGAAATCTCAGGTTTTGGCCTTCATATAGTTCTTTATTGAGGAAGTATATCATTCTCATTAATTCTACATTGTGAAAAAAGATCAAAACACATATTGCAGTGAACTATGAATGACAGACACTGAAGATGTGATTCTTCCTCCATTTGAAAATGTTTATTTCTGCAGATGCAAAACCAACTCAGGCCTGGATGCCAGGAGATTCACCAGTGGCGATCCATGATTCTTTTTACAGATACAGTTTCAAAACTAGAACCAGAAGAATTCCTGAAGAGCTTTTAAATAACCAGCTCCTGTAGATTACTAGGAAAGGGCTACTGAAGTAAGCCACTGAGAGAATTTGTACAAATAGTAAGACAATCACTGTGTGAAAACATTCTCCTGCCAAGGCGGCTTCTACTGATACAAAAAAAAAAAGCCCATAAATTATTCCAATCTTATTAAATAGGAAATTTTAATGTTCATGATAGAATGGATGAATAGCCTGAACCCTTCTCTCCCATTGCCAAACTCTGAAATCAGAATTCTCTGGTTACCTGGCAATTGACTTATATTTGCTGTCCAAGTATTTTAATGTGCTGTGTGGAATAAGGGCCCTGTATAGTTTGAAGCCTCATCTGCAGAGGTAACAAGACTAAAAATCCACTCCTAACACATGGCTCTGGCTGATGTTGCTCTTGGAAGGAAAGAGGAGAGGAGAGGAGAGGAGAGGAGAGAAGAGAAGAGAAGAGAAGAGAAGAGAAGAGAGAATAGTTCAGTTGGAAGGGACCTACAACGATCTAGTCCAACTGCCTGACCACTTCAGGGATGACCAAAAGTTAAAGCATGTTATTAAGAGCACTGTCTAAATGCCTCCTAAACACTGACAGGCATGGGGCACCGACCACCTCTCTAGGAAGCTTGTTCCAGTGTTTGACCACCCTCTTGGTAAAGAAACGCTTCCTAATGTCAAGTCTGAACCTCCCCTGATGCAGCTTTGAACCATTCCCATGTGTCCTGTCACTGGATATCAGGGAGAAGAGCTCAGCATCTCCCTCTCCACTTCCCCTCCTCAGGAAGCTGTAAAGAGCAATGAGGTCGCTCCTCAGCC
The DNA here is from genome assembly GCF_929443795.1 of Astur gentilis. NCBI lineage: Eukaryota > Metazoa > Chordata > Aves > Accipitriformes > Accipitridae > Astur > Astur gentilis. The sequence continues at coordinate 3,050,025 of NC_064918.1, read as the reverse complement.
GCCTCCTCTCCAAACCACACAAACCCAGAGTCCTTAGCTGCTCCTCATAGGACATTCCTTCCAGCCCTTTCACCAGCTTTGTTGCCCTCCCCTGGATGCATTCAAGGACCTTAACATCCTTCTTAAATTGTGGGGCCCAGAACTGCACACAGTACTCAAGGTGAGGCCACACCAATGTTAAATACAGTGGGATAATCTCCTCTCTTGACTGGCTGGTTATACTGTGTTTGATGCACCCTAGGATGTGGTTTGCCATCTCGGCTGCCAGGGCACACTGCTGACTCATATTGAGCCTGCTGTTGACCAGCGCCCCCAGATCCCTTTCTGCAGGGCTGCTCTCCAGCCACTCCTCTCCCAATTTATATTTGTGTCTGGCATTACTCCATCCCAGGTGCAGAATCTGGCACTTGGATTTGTTAAATTTCATTCCATTGATTATTGCCTAATGCTCCAATCTATCTAGATCCCTCTGCAAGGCCTCTCGTCCCTCAAGAGTGTCAACAGCATCTCCCAGTTTGGTATCATCAGCAAACAATCTTGATGGCCTTAGAAATCTGTGTCCCCTTGAATAATGTTAGAGAGGAAAAGCTATCCAGTGAATAAGCAGCAGAATCTGGCATTGATTTATTGCCTTACAGAGATGATTGATTTATTCTGATTTCCAGTTGCAACTTTAGCTTCTGTAACACAGTACAATAATTCAAAGTGAAAACTTTAAAGGATACTATTTGGGCAACCCCTTAGTAGCCTGTCCTGAAAATATTCCTAAAGCACCTGCTAAAAAAGGGATTTCAGGAGATCATCCTACTCACTATCCTAAACCAAAATATTTCTACATCATAGCTGGAAGCATGCATGTCTTGCCTATTTTCTTATAATAGTAATAATTTCCCTATACAATTCACTCTGAAGAGTTAGAAGGTGTCACGAAGGTTCACACAACCAAATTAAATAGGTTTTAAACTCAACAAAATGTATTCTTCAATCAAAATTGATTATAACTCTGACAACATTAGTAAACCACAGGTTCAATGATGTAAGGGGAAATTAATATGACACAACTGACATAAGAATTCTTAAGCTTAAAGATGAGGGCTCTCAACCTTGAGAAGTTACCATGGGCAGCGTCTTGACCCAAGGGGAGAGTCCCCAACTGCAGACCCGCTGCTCCGAGGATGACCGACACAATTTGCCCTCCATCAGGGCTCCATTTATACCCTAGTCAAATCTGACCTATGGTCAAATAAGGTCATGTTAGTCCTCACTGGCTGAGGGACAACACTTCCTTATTCCTGACCAAAGTGTGTACCTGTACCTGGCAGTCATAACCCAACCCCACCATGCAGGCAGGGCAGCTCAACCCCCCAAACCGCGGCTTCTAGGTATTTTTCTCTTTTTCACAGCCGAGAAGTTTTGCACTCTATCAGGGCAGGTGTACCTGCCACAGAAAGTTCTTTCCAACATCTAAGCAAAGTCCCCTTCTTTACAATTTGAGTTCATTACTTCTCATCCTGTTCCCAATGACAAGCTCAAATTGCAGAAGCGGAGAGTTGATTGCACTGATTTATATTAGATCAATGGTATTAGGTACCAAGTGAGAAATTACAACTGGGTCATTGACACAACTCTGCTGTCTGATATCCTCCATGAAAGAAAGGAACTTTGTCATATTTCTCCCACTCTCTCTGCTAATACAGATAAAAGAGATAATAACAAAACTGAACTGCCCCAGCCATTTACTGCACTGATTTCACTACAGACAGCTGAAATATGAAACTGCTGTCACTCTCCTGCTAGTCGAACCCAATCTCTATTTCATAGTGTCTGTAATGCGTACATCCCCAGGTACTCCACATAAAAACATAATTAAAACAAATATTACACTGAATAAGCTTTTAGAAACAAAGTATCCTTTTACTGTCAGTTCCTTCTAGCAAAGAGAAATGTGATTCTGTATATTCAAAGGGTTTACTGGGAAGATGAACCCAAGGAACATTTAGAAGACATGAATAAAATGAGCATGGTGTACTAATATGATGATACTCAACATTCACCATGGGACAAAGATAGTGATGAATCTGATGCATCAACAATATTTAGCAAAAGCCACCTGGTTAGTCAACACCAGAGGATCTGCAAATCGGGGTGGCCCTGCCAGGTCAGAACTTTTACATACTGTAGAAGGGGATAAAGTCCCTGTAATCCACATAAAAAATATGTTAGGGAAGACAGTCTGGGTTACCCAGCCTCAGGCAAAGGTAAACACATTCATGGGATTGCTTTTGCTCAAGGGCCTGGGTGCACTTGGTAGGTGATGCGAAAAGACAGGGAAGTCCGATCTGTGCCTCAAGGGGATTTGATTTTAGGTGAAAATAGCCAGAATTAAACTGTATGATATTAGTTGCTGTATAACCCTGCTACTGTATGTTATCATTACTATAACTGTTATATGCTATATCCTTTTATTTTTGAGGGGTGGGTTTTTTCTGTATTTGCTCAGGCTGCCTGTTTAATTAAGAGCTCTTGAACTTCCTTCTTATTTAAATGTCTTTATGCCTTTACCCTTCCTCTTATGTCACAAAAATAGATCTTCCTATTTAAAAGATTAATTCATAATTTTAAAGATAGCTAGGTTGGAATATTCTAAAATGGCTTTGAAAGTGGGATACCTAGATTGATAGAATTAGGACTACCCTTATAAAACTGATGAAGGCTCAGGTCCATAATAAAGGAATTCTGTATATGTGCAAAACAAATCCCAAACAATTACACTACACATATTTACACCACATAAACTTGTGTAAGCCCAAGTGGTTATTATTAATCTCCATTATATGGACAGAAAAACCCCCTAGATTTCCCTAGATGTCTGAAATAGATAACCTATACTTGTAGTAATATAGGATATCAGTATAATTTTGTTGTCAAATGTCCAGATGCCTTTGAAGTGGCTCAATACCCATAAGAAAAGAAGAAAAATACAAGAACAAATGAAAAGCAAGAACTGCAATATAAAAAGGGACGTAAATCATGAAAAAGAAAAAGCCAACCCCAATGGATAAATTAATCATTTCTCTGAGAACAAAAGAATCCCATTTTCCCTGAACTTTAATTTTGTCTCTGCATATTATCTTCCCTCACTTGCATCCCTAGACCTCCAATAATATTAAATAAACTAGCATGTGCAAAGGGCAGTCACACCTAGGAAAAAGCAGTAAAAATATTACCTTTGCAAGACTAATGTACTGATGACCTGATGACTTTCAGTTTGAACTGAATTGCCTCACATCCTTCAAAACAAAATAATAGCATCAATTGGTTATAACAGTTCCCTTAGATCCTGAAACACTTCTAGAATTTACATAAATCAGAGAACTTACTTAAAAACCTAATGAACCTTTCAGCACAGTGATATTTTTTAAAACTAAGTTATTTAATTTCCAAACCTCTTAAAAGTAAAGTCAACTTCAACTAGTTGCATAGCCACTAGAAAACTAGTATACAGTGGAAGTTTTAACCCTCAGATTTGGCAGGATTCCTGGACAACAATGAATAATGAAAGCTCTAATATTTATTTAAAAGAAGGCTTCAGAGTTGACATCTAAGTTGACCCCTTCTATGCACAGCATACTGCTCTTAATGGGAAAATTTTTCCCCTTCTCCCTGAAATACAACTAATTAACCATGTAAATAAATACAAATGAGGGATAGCAAAGGCAACATTTCATTCAGAACAGTGATTGGTTTGTAAAGTTCAAGGTCTTTCAACTAATTTGGTAAACAAGGACAATAGTATGATCATCTATTTAGGAGCAGCAGAGATTTAAAATCAATATGCAGGAAGAAAACATGGCTGTCCCAATTGTCAGGTGGTGATTTCTTCCTCTATGGTAAAATTAATGAGAAGCATTTTTGGTACTGAAATATTCTAAGGACATTTCTCTCCATTCTGCATATTCCTCCTGGGGCTTTTGTCCCAGGACTTCTCATTTCTATTCTCTTTGTTTTAGCTTGTCTGACTTTTGTTTAGTATATATGTTCTGTTGGTCCTGGAATATAAATTAAAATGCCATGGGCACCAGATGTCTGATGGTATGAGCCAGAGCAGAGGCCACAAAATGTTTCAAATTCAAATGGAAAAATGAATAAATTAATGTAGGCAATGATGAAACCTGCCTGGAGATCTAAGTCTGAGAGAACAGAATATATAGAATGATTATTTTTTATTCCTTTACTAACATGATCAGATATTGCTATTAATTTGTTCTCACTGTGAGAATGTCTATTATTTTGTTTGTTTGTTTCTGTTCTCCTTTCCAGCCACGGGAACAACCTAAAGGAAATAGAAGTTACTTACACTCCTTATTTATACCTACTTAGACACTGGTTTGTATCTGGAGAAGTTTAGTTGCCTGCACATTCATGGATTTTGTAAAAGCCATTGTACAGCCATTATCTTTTCTTCTTCCCTCACAGCTGAATAGTGTGTTTAACAAACTGACCATTTAAAAAAAAAAGATTAAAAATGCTATAGTCATCAGAAACATGCCCACAGTGATGATTTAGCTTAGGAAATAGAACACCCTTTTTAATGTTAATGTGGTGTCTGTGAAGTGAAACCCCTGCCTCTTCCAATCAGTGAGGGTTTTACATCTGTGTCTGATTGCATCAGTATTTTACTCACAGAAAAGATCTCTTGAAGTTCTCTATCTAAAGACTCAGAATCACAAGTATAACTTGCTATAGGATTGTAAAACTGCAAACCTGTACTATGGTGAAGTGCACATTTTAATTCAGTCACTTCTTAATGTATTAGCCCTATTCATAATTCATATTTCTTGTATTGGACAAGAGAACCAGAATAGACTAACTGGAGCTACTGGATGTTTTAAGATGCTGAATCTGCAGCTTTTTGAAACACAACCACTGCAAAAGCTGCTTCTCAAGGGTGGAAAATATTTTTTGTAATATTTATTGTAATTATTAATACTAATGTAGTCATAACAGCTAGAAACATTCTCTCCTTAAACATCCATAGGGAACTCCTACTATTGTTGATGAGCTGAGAGATGCATAGGACATCACATTCAGAATCTGATATTTCCCCTCTACATTTTGTTTAAAAAGACAGCTTATTTTGCTTTTGTAGTTTGTGATGCTGCCTATGAGGCTGGATAATGACCTTCCACTGCTGACCATTCGAAAAGACCATTTGTGTCTCCCTGAAAACTATAAGGTTAGCAGAGCCAATAAAGGACTGAAAAACACAGTAATGCCTGATGACTAAGAAGTCCCTTATAGCAAAGACAAGTAAAATAGATTTAATCTCTCAATAAAAACAGACAGATTGTGGTCAGGACTGGTGAGTCTCCCAAATTAAGAAGTAGTAAAGCATAATCATCACACAAATGTCTACTTTGAGCGAGAGCCATATTAGCTATAAACATTAGTTCTTCTGAAAACAAATGGGAAAGGAAAAAATCACTGCTTTGAAAACAATATATGTAGCTTACATAGAAGTGTATTTAGCTTACAGTAAGTATATACAAAGGCCCAAATTACAGAGAACTGTAAATCAGAACAAAATCAATACATGTCAGAAGCTAGCATGGAATAAAAAAACAAAAGCTTTGGAAAATCTGAAGGAATGTAAGAAAAGTTCCACTTGTCTGTAAAAAATATAAAAGAAAATGCTTTCAAGAACAGAAATTTACTCAGATATATTCATGTCCAAAATATGCATTAAATTATAGGTATGCCTGGAAAGAAGAACAGAACCACTTTGGCCTTCTAAATTAGTGTATTGCTCCTTTATCCTAAGCCAGTCATTTATTTATTGAAATGGCTACATACCCTTTTGACATAAAGAATTAAAAACATTATTTCTCATTATCTTCTGAGATTTGGTTTTAGTTCCAGCTCTGCAAGATTGTCGCGTCCCAAAGTTGGAGCGACTCAGGTTCGTGGATTTCCTTTGTCAGAATTAAGGTGAAACGACACCAGGGGGGTTCAAACAACAATCAACATTTATTCAACCCAGTGTCATGGTTTAACCCCAGCCAGCAACTAAGCACCACGCAGCCACTCACTCACTCCCCTCCACCCAGTGGGATGGGGGAGAAAATCAGGAAAAAAAGTAAAACTTGTGGGTTGAGATAGGAACGGTTTAATAGAACAGAGAAGAAGAAACTAATAATGATAATGATAACACTATTAAAATGACAACAGCAATAATAAAAGGATTGGAATGTACAAATGATGCACAATGCAATTGCTCACCACCCGCTGATCGACTAACTAGTCCCCGAGTGGCGATTCCCCCCGCCCCCGCTCCCCCCAGTTTCTATACTAGATGTGACGTCACATGGTATGGAATACCCTGTTGGCCACTTTGTGTCAGCTGCCCTGGCTCTGTCCTGTGCCAACTTCTTGTGCCCCTCCAGCTTTCTCGCTGGCTGGGCATGAGAAGCTGAAAAATCCTTGACTTTTAGTCTAAACACTACTTAGCAACAACTGGAAACATCAGTGTTATCAACATTCTCTGCATACTGAACTCAAAACATAGCACTGTACCAGCTACTAGGAAGACAATTAACTCTATCCCAGCTGAAACCAGGACAATAATAATGTTACTTTTACTGGCTACACAAGTCACTTATCAGGTTCACATCAACAGTTAGCCTTGGTTACTTCTTTGGTTATTGTAACTTCACCTTGTATTTTATAATTTCAGCTTGCATTTCATCATTCCTTCAGATGAAATAAATTTAAACCAAACAGGTTTAAATGTCTTCTGGCTCTACTACTGAAAATCTGAAACATTTCAACTGAGTTAATACAGTTTGTACCTACCTCATTTGGTGGACCTGACCTGAGCCTCTGGATCAGGGATTGTGTGTTCTCAGAAGATCAGGATCTTCTTTCTATCAGCCTGCAGAGAACTGGGAGGAAAGCTGAGCCTGGAGTTTATTAGGCTTTTCCCTCACAAAAGACTCAGTCAAGCCAGCTAACACAGTGAACACTTCAGCAACACCTAAAGTACCCACAATTTCATAGCTCCTGAGCCCAAATGCCTATCCTGGTTGCAGAACCATCAGATACCAGGGATACAAACCTCCTTCTCCTCAGACATTGCCTTCTATGGAAAGGAAATGTGGATGTGTGCCAGAAGAAAGCCACAATATGCCTCAGAGCATCAGGACTCCAAGGCATGCCACAGCATGTACCTAACATTCAGTCAAAAAGCATTAATTTTATTTTCATTTCCTTTGGTCAAAAGCCCTAATATTTTCTTTTTCTTTCTTAAGCGTATGTAATTTATTCCAAAAAGCCAGTCTACCACAAAAGTAGCATCTGAGAAACAGCTCAGAGATCACAAGGTTGCAGCATCATACTGCAAATCTAACCCTACTGTAATGCTCACTTAGCCCTATCCTTCTTCCCTCTGTGCCACAATAGACAATAGTGAGTATGTGGGTGGAAGGAATCACTTGAAGTTGACAGTTTGCTACAGTTCCTTAGAGCTGCACAGAATTCTGAATCACTGTATCAGGACTACATTTCTCTTAGCAACAGAATTTGCCCTCAGCAAATTGGAGCCTTTTCCCTGTCCTACATAGGAATGTACTTTAGAGAAACAAAAAAAAAAAACAAAAACAAAAACAAAAAAAAAAAACACTAATAATACCTGTAAGTGGCTCAGACTAGAAGAAAGTAACATAAAGATGCAGATATCTGAAAATCACATTTGCCCTTCTTTTCTTTTACCTTTCTAAGATATCTTATCTTTCTTAAATTAGAAAGAATATTCTCTGCACTTCAGGTTATAGTCATAGGGAGGCTAAAGGTATTTATATGACACTGTGGGTATTTAGGTCCAAAATATGTTCCTTAAAATTCACCATCTAAAACTGGAGGCCTGTGAGTTTTCTCATTATAGTTCTCAGGACTCTAAATTTCTGCTACTGGGCAACTACAGAGCCACCTAAGAACTGTGCGTGCTCAGTTTATCTCATGCTAAGCTCAAACAAGAGTCACATAGTAGGAATTCCCCACATATCTTACCTCTGAGGTCCAAAGCCTACAGTATTCCTTAGAAAATGACAAATTGTGCCACAAAGCACAGTCAAAAAGGAACAATACCCTGCTTCTCATCCTCTACTGCCAAATAGAGCACCCATTCAGAAGCTAGAAGAGCTATCTTGAAATTTCTTCTGTCTGGATATAAATCTTTGTCTTAGAAATGTAGCCTAAACATAGGTCTGTACATCAGCCTTATGATACTCTTAACATGTTAGTACAATGTCTTCATGAATACCATGTCTAAACACCTGACATTCCCCAAGCATTGTATAGAGAGAGAGGGCATCTAACTTGGGGGTTGAATTCCAGGGCATAAGAAGGCATTTAAAAATTAGGTTAAGTTTTTCAGTGGTGCAGCACCAACACAAAAGCAGTGTATGCTAGCAGAAGACTGTGAAGGTGCCCTAAGTATACTTGAAAGTCTGATCATAAGATCTATGTGCCAAGACAGAATGATGAAGCCTGAAATTCCCCTACTTGTAACTGTTAACTGCTTCACCTCCAAAGTTCTCATTGCCTCAGCTTCTTAAATATAAATTTGAGATGAGGAAAGAAAGAGAAAATTCATGGGGCTTTAAAGTGAGGTTTTGTTGTCATCATTCAATAAGAAAAGTTTGTGGAAAAATGGTTTGGAACAAAGCACGTGCGACTCTTTATGGAGTAAATCTGACATAAATCAGCACTTGATCTCACACAGTTTGGTTCCAAATGTTAGAAGTTATGACACTCTCATAAACCAGCAAAATTCACTGTGTGGTTTCCTCAGGATTAAAGCACTTCATTTCCACATTTCACCTATTGACCTCTTCATTCATTCTTGTCAGTGACATTTCATTATATAGTGCATGCATGATTTGGAACTAGAAAAATCAGTTCTAAGAAGTCATGTCCCCTTTTCACACTGGGGATGAAATGATTTCTCTTTAAATAAATTTACAAAGAAATCAGGAAAGTACTGGCTGCAAACAGGAAAAAAATAATAAAGAGATGAGTTTCAAAGAGGCCTTGTGTTTGGTGGATATATTCAATTGTAGAAACGTGAGAAGGAGCCTAAATCTAAAGCTTTAGCTCTAATTGTCTGTTTGATAAATTACACAAACACAGACACAGCCAAACAGAATGAATGACCCCACAGAAAGTTGGTGCTTGTTACCAAGTTAACATAGTAAGTCTGTAGTAAAAGAAGCCTGTCTTATCTTTTTAGTCCATCATGTTTCTGCTCTCCTGAAGTCCATGGTTGCAATTCTGTTATTAATCTTGCTCACTTCTCTCAGTATTTTAAACTCTACCATTTCATGATTGCCAAAGCCAAGACTGCCATAACCTTCACACTCCCAACCAGTTCTTTCTGAGTAAAAGTTCCAGTAGAGCATCTTCCCTAGTCAGCTTGTCAGTCAAGAAATTGTCTTAAACATACTCCAGAAATCTCCCAGATTGCTTCTGCCCAGCCATCTTTCAGTAGGTGTTGGAGTAGCTCATGTTCCTCACTAGAACCAAGGCCTGCAACTGTGAGGCTTCTTCCAGTTGTCTAAAGAAAGCTTCATCTACTTATTATCATTAGGTGGTCTGTAGCAGACACCCACCATGAAGTCACTCTTGTTGATCTCTCCTTTGATGCTCCTTTATCCATAAACAGGCAAATTTGAGCTCTTTGTGTAAACTGCAACCCTCTTCCTTGCCTTCCTGATCCTCAAATTAAATCCAAATTCACATGCATGAATAGCATATAAAATGCATGCACATAAAGAAGAGTAAACCAAAGCATTATGCACAGGACAGCTAAAAAAAATAATTCTGTTTATTACTAGTATGGCTTCAGCTGGAGTACCATGTTGAATGCTGCACGTAGTATCTGAAGACAGACATGACTCCTTCAGAAAATAAAGCTCAAAGAAGGGTATCTTGGATGATCAGAGTCTTCGGAAAGATGACATATGAGGAAAGACTGAGAACTGGATTGATATAGTCAAGAGAAGACTGACAGGATCAGGAAAACAGTCTTAAAATATGCAAAAAAAATTCCACAATGAAATAACAGCTTCTCCATGGCCCTATGAATCAGACAAGAAGTAATGGGCTAACCACAGTAAGTGAGATTACTTTAAGCACTTGCATAAGACTGCGAAATCTTCATGACTGGAGGATTTTTGAAAAACATTTTGCTTACACAAATATCTTTCAGGAATGATTTAAGTTGAATTTATCTTGCCTTGGAGCAAGTCAATGCTAAAACTTATCTCCTGAGGTCCTTTCCAGTTCTACTTAGCAAGATGAGATATTTCCACCACTACCATTAAGAAAACAAAGAACAAACCAAGAGATGGATAAAAGCTGTTCCATTTCAGTTAAAAAAAAAAAAGCGCAACTTTTTTTACTGTTGTCCTGGTTTTGGCTGGGATAGAGTTAATTTTCTTCCTAGTAGCTGGTACAGTGCTATGGTTTGAGTTCAGTATGAGAAGAATCTTGATAACACTGTGTGATGGGTTAACCCTGGCTGAACACCAGGTGCCCACCAAAGCCGTTCTATCACTCCCCCATCCTCAGCTGGACAGGGGAGAGAAAATATAACAAAAGGCTTGCGGGTCGAGATAAGGACAGGAGAGATCATTCACTATTACCGTCACGGGCAAAACAGACTCAGTTTGGGAAAATTAACTCAATTTATTACAAATCAACCAGAGCAAGGTAATGAGAAATAAAACGAAATCTCAGAACACCTTCCCACCACCCCTCCCTTCTTCCCGGGCACAACTACACTCCCGGATTTCACCACCAAGCCCCCCCAGCGGCACAGGGGGACAGGGATGGGGTTTATGGTCATCACACGTTATTTTCTGCCGCTTCATCCTCCTCAGGACGAGGGCTGATCACACTCTTCCCCTGCTCCAGCGTGGGGTCCCACCCACGGGAGACAGTCCTCCACGAACTCCTCCAACGTGGGCCATTCCCACGGGCTGCAGTTCTTCACGAACTGCTCCAGCATGGGTCCATTCCACGGTGTGTAGTCCTTCAGGAGCACACTGCTCCAGCGTGGGTCCCCCACGGGGTCACAAGTCCTGCCAGAAAACCTGCTCCGTGGGCTCCTCTCTCCACAGATCCACAGGTCCTGCCAGGAACCTGCTCCAGCGCAGGGTTCCCACGGGTTCACAGCCTCCTTCGGGAACCCACCTGCTCCGACGTGGGGTCCTCCCCGGGCTGCAGGTGTATATCTGCTCCACCGTGGACCTCCCTGGACTGCAGGTGGACAGCCTGCCTCACCAGGGTCTTCACCACGGACTGCAGGGGAATCTTCGCTCCGGCGCCTGGAGCATCTCCTCCCCCTCCTTCTTCACTAACCTTGGTGTCCACAGGGTTGTTTCTCTTACATGTTCTCACTCCTCACTCCGGCAGCAGTTTCCCTCCATCCCAACTTTTTTCCTTCTTAAAAATGTTATCACAGAGGCGTTACCACTATCACTGATTGGCTCGGCCTTGGCCGGCGGCGGGTCCGTCTTAGAGCCGGCTGGTATGGGTTCGCTCTCTCTCGAACACAGGGGAAGCTTCCAGCAGCTTCTTACAGAAGCCACCCCTGTAACCCCCCCCCGCTACCAAAACCTTGCCAGACAAAACCAATACACACTGATGTTTCCAGTTGTTGCTAAGTAGTGTTTAGACTAAAAGTCAAGGATTTTTCAGCTTCTCATGCCCAGCCAGCAAGAAAGCTGGAGGGGCACAAGAAGTTGGGAGAAGACACAGCCAGGGCAGCTGACCCAAAGTGGCCAATGGGGTATTCCATACCATGTGATGTCATGCCCAGCATATAAACTGGGGCGGGGGAGTTGGCCTGGGGAGATCACTGCTTAGTGACTAACTGGGCATCAGTTGGTGAGCAATTGCATTGTGCATCACTTGTTTTGTATATTCCTATCCTTTTATTGCTATTATTGTAATTTTATTATTGTTATTATTATCATTATTAGTTTTTTCTTTTCTGTTCTATGAAACCGTTCCTATCTCAACCCACAAGTTTTACTTCTTTTCCCTATTACCTCCCCCATCCCACTGGGTGGCGAGGAGTGAGTGACTGGCTGCGTGGTGCTTAGTTGCTGGCTGGGGTTAAACCACGACAACTGTGAGGGTGGTCAAACCCTGCAACAGGTTGCCCAGAGAGGTTGTGGAGTCTCTGTCCTTGGAGATATTTTAAACTTGACTGGATATGGCCTTGAGAAATCTGCTCTAGCTGATCCTGCTTTGAGCCAGGGGTTGGACTCAACAATCTCCATAGACCCCTTCCAACCTCATCCATTATGTCTGTCACTCAGGCTATGACCAAGGCCTTGATCCAGCTTCTTTGCAGTTAGTAGTCTTACAATTGATTTATTCTAGCTTTTGTTATCACTCAGGCTGTCCTGTTTCTTAGAGAAACTCCATCAAGAGAGGGATTGGATAAAGGCCTGAAGCATCAATAATTGCAGTCTTAGAAATAAGTTTTCACCTTGGTCAGAAGGGAAGCAACTCAAGCATCTGGGTATTCAACCACGTATTTGTGAACAGAATGTCTATTAAAAGTAGGCAAATATTAATCTGAGCTACTTTCAGATATAACAAAAACTGTGCTACAGAAGACTCTTCTCCAAAAAACCACATCTTTGCATCCTGTATCATAAAGATTCTTGTAATCAGTGCATTTTTCTTCATGATTCTTTTAAATAAACAGCTACTGAAATCTGAACACAGGCTATCATTACCATGGAATAACTGCTTAATTAAAAATGCAGATTAAATTAAGTAGTTGTCTTTAAACACTAGAAAATAAAACAAATATAAATATGTCATTTCGCTAAGTTGTATATAGAAAAATAATAGCAAAATTTAATAATAATATCTCATAACAACATAGGAACTTATAAACAGGAAAACATTTACAATCAAGCTAAGCCACACACTTCATTAAAATATAGATAAAATCTCTTTTCTTTTTTTTTTTCAGTGATAGTCCTATTCAGTGGTCATCCTATTTAGATAAACACATTAAAAAAATATACTGATCATCAACTTTTTAACCAGTGCATTTTTCCATATTCTAAAATATACTGCATTTTTTAATAGTTTATAGATAATAGGATTGGATATCTTATTTTTATCAGTGGTATGCACTAGTGCAGTTTTAGAGTTCTGAATAAGAAGTAGTCAGAATTGAAGCAATTGCTTCTGTTCTAATAGAAAGTGAAGCCTTTTCACTACCCATGAGAGAGGCTATGAACTGCCTAGGAAAAGTTTCTGCAAAGACATGAATGTTGTGACTCTCATATACAGTAGTGCTGAAAATTTGAGAGAAAACATATAGAAGTCTTTAAAATGTCAAAACCCCCACATCTTCTCATGAAAGACTACAAAAGATCAATCTGTCATCAGAAAGGAAGGTGTGTGATCTGATTAATGTTGACATATGGAGACAACATGAACCAAAGGCTAAAGCTTCAAACTAGATAATATTAGACAAATAGGCATAACATTTTAACAGGAAGAATAATTAATGGTTGGAGCAACTTCAAAAACCTAGGATGGTTTTTCCATCCTTGACATATTTAGGTTAAGCTCAGACATTGTTTTGAAGATATACTCACATTTGCATAACAATTAATTAAAGGAAGACTCATAGCCTACAGAATGGAGATAGTCAGTCAAGATAACTATAAAGGTACCATCTGGCTTCATAATCAATGGATGTGTAAACTCTCATGCCTTTTAATGGAAGTTGAGAGTATTTAACATCTTGACAGAAGTTCAGCCCTAATTGGTTTGTCAGTAAAGTATATGTTCAGGATTTCTTGATACATAACCTTGGACCAGCAAGGTGAAAGCATGGACTCAACAGAGTAAGTGCAAATCTGCCACAGAACTTCAGAAAATCAGAATTTCACTGGGTTAGCAGCATATGCCAATACTGCAAAAAATGCAACTGCCTTTGACTGTTTCCCCTAGCCTCCAAATAGTTAATATTGTAGTTATTATTAATATAATACTCACTTTATTAAGTTATCTCAATAACATTGCAAGGTAGTTGTTTTCCAAAGCAGCATATTGCCTGCAAGACATCATTCTAACATTGTTTCTGTTGACAGCACTAAAAGTCCAGTTATGTTTATTAAAATTTTCTGTACCTCATAAATTGTATTAATTTTTAATACCTGGCTCAGAAATTGGAAAGCATAATTCAAGAAAACCCACAAAAGTAACATGAAAGAATACGTAAATGTAAATAAGCAAAGTTAAATGAGAATTTGAACTTTTTCCAGGCTTCCAAAAGCTTTTCAAGGGTATTAACAAAACTATATCTCAGATGAACTGCTCCTAGCACTTCCTCTCTGCTGCTAGGTTTCTTTCTCAATGTGTTTTTTACATGAAGGCTCTTTCATTCAGCCCCATTTACATATTCCTTCAATTGCCTTATGGTATATCTACCATTTTTAAAGCATATCCCAGATACTTCCATCTTCTTTTAAAGATAACTTAAGAGAAAAAGGAATGTTGAAATTTCCAACTGATCCTATCATGGTATGAATTTATTCCATTTAATACTAATTGTTTTTCTTAGACACTTCCTTTCTAAGCCATGTAGAGGACTATCTACCACTATAGTGGATTTCCAGATTTCATTTCCATAAATTGAGGAAGAAAAATAATTTAACTGAAAACCTGTATGGGTTCTAGATTTTTCAGTTATTAACTCTTGGTTTATACTTAAAGAAAAGTTTTCATTATGTCAGCTTACTATCTGCTCTTCTTCTGGTCATCCCTACTTAATCATATGTTACTATCAACTATAGTCATCTTAGTGATAGGATCTGTTGAGGGTTTTTACTGAAGAATTTATTTTTTTTTTTCATAACTGATCATTTTTCCTATCTTTAGTGGGATAAGAAGAATTTGTGGTCTTTATTTACATGGTGGCTGAACTGCCATGCAGAAGAGCTGAATTTTGCTAATGACATGCAATTTGTCTTTTCTTCTTCACCTCCAGTTTTTCTCATGGAAAAGTCAATGGCAGTCCTAAAGAAGAGAAATAAGGGTATGTGTTAATATTTGACACCTTTGTCTATGTCAAACCATTCATTCAAGGCTACATTTCCTTGAATTGTGAATGTTGAATCTTGAAGAAAACATTATTCGTGAAAAAATATATACAGCTTTTCAAAGGATTCCAGCGTAAAAATGTTTAATTTTTTTTAATGGCACGAGAAACTCCTTTTTTATGCTCACATAACTCAAATAATTTGAAAGGATTCTCTTAAAATTTTCCCATTAAAAATAATAACTTTTTATGAAGAACAAGCAGGAAAAATGCCAGTTGAAAAAGGAATTTTGGGGAGGTCATAAATCACTGGAAAAACTTTGAACAAAATTATTGTCTGACCCATAATTATAGCACTCTGAGAACAATGCTGTACTAAAATAAACCTCACTGCCAAATTGTGAGACAAACTTGCTGTTACACTACTGCTGAAATCATTCTTTGTGCAATGCCAGCAGACATAATATTTTGCTTTTAGTGCCCACCCACAGCTACTCAGAAGAGAAAGCACATGTACTGCATTTGTACAATTAGCCAGTCAGATAGATTATGAGAAACTGTTCAGCTCTGCCAGCTAAGCAAAATGGCATTATAAATATGCCTAATAAGGGTATAAATATAACTTTCCTTTCTCTGCACTTGCAGTGAATCTTCATGAGTCCTCTAACGCAGGACAGAATCAGAAGTCAAAAGCGGTAAAGTTACATTGCAGATTTCTTAACCTTTAAAGAGCAGGGGATAGTATCTGGCATTAAACAGACTACCTGCAAGGATAGTGATTCAAAGTGGAAATTAACTCAGAGTGGGAATTCAGAGTGAGAATTCACTGTTGCTATTTTCTCACCATTTATGGAAGGACCTAATGCCATTAATGCAGCTCAGTATTTCAAGAAATGCTAATTCTGGAAAAGAGACAGATTTTGGTGTTACATATAGGCACAAGCCTCTAGAAGTTATGCTGCAATTCCCAAGATAGACAATTTCTTTAAAGAAATTATGATATCAGGAACCCATGAGGAGAAATTCAACACTAATGACAAGTCTACCACAAACAGCTGTGGAGAAGCCACTCCAAGATCTTGCTCTTTCTGTCTCTCAAAAAGAATGAGAAATTTTCCTTCGAATTTCTGAGATGAGAAGAAAATATTTTCCATCTTTCCTTTTCCTTATTCCACTATGACACAAGTCTATCCTATGCAGAATGAGATAAACAAAAGACCACATTTAGACTGACTACTATGGACAGGCAAGGTGGACTTAGGTCCCACAAACTGACAGAGCAATGAAGAATTCATATCATCTACTGACAACTGTTCAGTGTTGCTAGGTTTTGGGTCCTGTTGTCTACCTACTAGAGAGCTGTACCTTACTCTATGAACACCATAAGCTCTCTTAAAATTAGACATCACAGTGAATACAGATGATAGAGCTGTGTTAAATGCCACTGTAGGGAATTTAATTCTATAGATCCACAGTGAAGTTACAGGACACATTTATTTACCTTGTTTCACCACTTCCTGTGGTGGCTACACTGTTACCAGGACTAATTATTTTAAAGCTAGTTTAATTTACACTGCTGTTATTTTCACTGCCTCCAATATGAATATACCTACAGTTAAAATACTCAGCAGAGTTAAATGTTTTACTGGCCACTGCAGTCTTCCCACTATGGGTTAATATAGCTGGAACAGAGAGCAGAAAACCTGTATTGTGTAATAAATTCAGGCTTATGCTAGTGGCTTAGAGAAAGTATTACTATGCTAGTAGGTCTAAGGGCAAGTTTCTCCAGGATGTGTTTGATAACACAGCTATTTAAGAGAATAGAAGTAAATTCAACAAAATCAGCAAATTCAGCATACAAACAACACAGTTATGTTTCATCTGTTGTCCCTCCTATGCCAAATAAAGAGAAGAAAAGAAACCAGGAAATGCTGTAATATTTGTTCTATTGTAGGGATTAATTTTTTTTCTGCTGAATATTTTCAAGGGATCAAAACTGTCATTTACTTTTTAAAGCAGTAAGTTATTATTTAGCAAAACACTGAAGAAATTCCCATGAAACTTCCATGTTTAAGGTCCATGTTGATGGACCTTAATGATGATGATGTCTGGTTCAAGTTGCTCACTGCTCAGTGAATGCTGGACAAAGTGGTTCTTACTGCTTAGAAGTCTAAATTTCCTACTGCCAGTTACCCTCCTTCACTTTTTCCTAAGCAGATTTGAGTTTCACTGTTACTGAAATTGACCTTGGAAAACCACATCCTTGAACAGTTCCTTTCTTGCCTGAAAATTCCTCTGCCCCCTGTAATGTGTCTTGAGTTTGTCTGGTTAGTTTTGTTAAGGACTGGATCCAACTTTTCTTGTTTGAGATGTGTCCTTTGACTTCACATTTGAAAGATGGGACTGCATGAATGCAGACTGACAGGATCAAATCCCTGTTATGTAAATTCTCCAAGCTTCTGAAGCCAGTAACACTAACTCTATGAGTAAGGGTTCAATAATGTCAGTAGGGAGTTCACGGTCTGACCCAATGTCTGCTAAACATCTCACAGACAAATGAAAACAAAAGGTTCTTGATACAGCGTTTAAAACCTGAGGTCTACAATGTGACTAGCTACAGTATAAGTGATGGGAAAGAGTGGAAAAGGATCAGAAAGCAAGCAGCAGAGCAGAAACAGCACATCCATTGTTCCACTATCCATTTAAAAAAATCATAGAATCACAGAATCATTTAGGTTGGAAAAGACCTTCAAGATCATCAAGTCCAACCATCAATCCTGCCCAGTAAATCATGTTCTGAAGTGCCTTGTCTATGCGCTTTTTGAATACCTCTAGGGATGGTGACTCAACCACTTCCCTGGGCAGCCTGTTCCAATGCCTGACAACCCTATTGGTGAGGAAATTTTTCCTAATATCCAACCTAAACCTCCCTTGCCACAATTTGAGGCCATTTCCTCTCGTCCTATCTCCAGCCACCTGACAGAAGACACCAGCACGCACCTCACTACAATCCCTCTTTCAGGTAGTTGTAGAGAGCTCTAAGGTCTCCCCTCAGCCTCGTCTTCTCCATACTAAACAACCCCAGTTCCCTCAGCTGCTCCTCATAAGACTTGTGCTCCAGGCCCCTCACCAACTTGGTTGCCCTTCTCTGAACACGCTCTAGCACCTCAATGTCTTTCCTGTAGTGAGGGGCCCAAAACAGAACACAGTACTTGAGGTGTGGCCTCACCAGTGCTGAATACAGGGGAACAATCACCTCCCTGCTCCTGCTAGCCATGCTTTTTCTGATACAGGCCAGGGTGCCATTGGCCTTCTTGGCCACCTGGGCACACTGCTGGCTCATATTCAGCCGGCTGTCAACCAGTACCTGTTGGGAATTGGCTTGATGAAAAAGGACATGGGTCTATAGAAAAGTTGTGCGAGCAGAGTTCTGTGTGAAAGAATGTCAGTTTGAGCAGCAAGACTAGGCCTTGGCTGAAAATAGCTGGCTTTACTGATATCGGGAGAAAAACAACAGCTGGTCTCGCTGTTATCAGGAGAAAGACAGGGACGGTGTGACCTTGGCATAACTTCATAAGTAACTTTTGAAGAAGTTCCCATGAGAAAGTTACTGAACACGCATAGCTGCCAGCCACAAGTGGGTGTGTTTTAGTAATGAATAAACATTAGCAATGTACCAATCATATTAGGACTAGTAGGCATAATTATCGCAAACTGTATAAATATGAGCTATCCGTGCAAATAAAGTTGAATCACTTCTATCACTCATATTGGGTCGACTTATGTGCATTCCTCCGCCGCTCCAACAAATGGCGCCCGAACGGGGACCGAAGAAAGGGGAATTGGAGCGACGGACACTGAGAAGCACCGGTAGCAGCGACCGGGGGGCAAAAGATTAACCGAACGCTGATCGTCTTGGTTGGTGTGTTAACTCTCGTGCCTGGACCGTCCAAAAGGGGTTCGCCGTCAGTGAGGGCTACTGGAAAAAGGCTGCAAAGACTTTTTAACCGAGGTGCCTTAATCAAGGTAGCACCAAGGAGTATCAAGAAGCCGACCGGCAATGGATCAAGAGGTAGCCCTAAAATTATTACGTTGCTTTTTAGAAAAGCCGGGAGTAAATTGCGTTAAGCAAATTTCGGGGTTAGTCGCGCTGGGTCGCGTTAAGGGATGCTTTAAGAATCCGGATTTATTATCTGAGGAGAGTGAATGGCATAGATTAGGAGACGTATTATGGGATATGGTAATTGACGATGATAAATCAGCTAAAAATCTAATGAAGCAAGGACAGAAACCTTTCAATTAGTGTGGGTACAGCTTTTGAGCTTAGTACCTGGAATGCTATTGGAACCTCCCTATGGGATGAAATCAGTGACGGGTCTAAAGAAGTTAAAGATCTTGCAACTTTATGGAAACTGATTAAGACAACTCTGTAAAAAATGAAAGCAGATCGTAAAGCGTCTGCGTCTGCTTTTGCTGCTCTCTCTCTCCAACCGCAAGCGAAAGGGAAAAGCGGGGAGAAAAACATAATGCAGCGAGAGAGACTTTTTGGAGCTTGTTCGCCTGCTCTTGTGCCCTTGACTTCTGCTCCACTCCCTGGGACTGCCGATATTAATCAGCCATCTGACGGTTCCTAAGCCTCCCTAACCGCACGATTAAAGGAAACCCTACAGAATCAGGGAGTGAGTAAAAATCTGCCTACGAAAAACCAGCCCTCAGATACCACCGTTCAACATGAACAAATTATACCTAGCATATACCCTGATTCGAATAATGCAAACAAGGACTTGGCTACTCTAATAATAGAACAAAAAGAGACAATGTTAGAATTGTTAAAGGAAATGCAGAAAAGAGACGGGGAAACCAACCGCACCCGTGATAGACGCGGAGCCGCCTGTAATAGCCGCTTGTAATAGTCACTGCAGAAGAAAGGCAGAGACATTGGAGGGGTGTAATAAAAGATGCCATTATAGAAGGGACTATGCTCCAAGCATTCCCAGTTATTGCATCAAATGGACAGAAAAAATGGGAGGCGTTTGACTGGAAGGTCATTGAGAGATTAAGGAATGCTGTGAGTCAGTACGGAATCAAATCTGTGTTAACTCACCAAATACTGCAATTCATTTTTTCTGCTGATACGCTGATACCTCAAGATATTAAACAGCTAGCACAGTTGATTTTGACACCCGCCCAAATGTTAGTGTTTTTCTGGCAGTGGGAGAAGCTCTGTGATGGGGAACAAGCAACATCACGACAACAAACAGATCCCCTATGGGGAGTAACCACGCAGATGCCGATGGGTACTGGACCTTTTGCATCAGGGAACGCTCAGTTACAATGTGTCACTGAGGTTCATCATCTATCACAGATCTTGGCGTATCAACCTTTTCTTACCATACCAGACAATATGCACAGCCATGCTTTTACCCAGGTGAAACAGGAGAATACAATTTATGACCACCCTGACATGAACGAGGGCATGAAAGAAAACATGTTCAAAATACTCGCTTTTGAAAATGCTACTGAAAAGACACGCAAAGCATTGTGTAATTTGCCGAAAAATGCAGACGTCGTTGATATGATAGAATACACGGATCGATCAGTGGACTCACAGAAAGTAGCCTATGCTGCCACAGCTCTCCAAGGAGCTACAAAGAAACACAAGGCCAGTAAGACACCCTTGGTCAAGTGTTTTAACTGTGGCACACGTGGACACATTAGGAGCAAATGTACAGTTACTGCTAACAGTAAGTGCTGCAACAAGTGTAAGAAAGATAACCATACCACCAAGAATACAGGAAGAAGGGAAACTTTACACCGACCGCGAAGGCCCCTCGCGCGGCGACACAAATGCAAGGGGCTTGAGCTGCCAGCCCTCAGGCAGCCTCACAACCACCAGATCCGCCACCGCAGGAAGCTCCGGAGTGGATGTGGAAACCGCAGTCAACATAAAGGGACCATTAGGGTTTGGACTTAGTGCATTTTTAATGGGGCAATCTTCAACAGCTCTAGAAGGAATTCTGGTGCTCCCAGGGCTTATTGATGCAGATTATTGTGGGACTGTGAAAATTATGATTCATGTTTTAATCCCTCCTGTTTCTATTCCTAAAGGTACCAGAATAACACAATTAGTTCCATTCAGGTCGTGCGTTCCGAACCCGGGTGAAGTACAACGTGGAGATGGTGGATTCGGCTCCACAGGGAAACCGCAGGTATACTTTGCCATGGACACAACAAGAGGTAAACCAGAAAAGGTAGTGCAATTGGAAGGGCCCAATGGAGTTGTCGTCAAGAAACCGATGACAATCAATACAGGAGCTGATGTTACGATTATTTCATGATGCATTTGGCCTCCATCATGGCCATCGATCAATCCAAATTTTGGTATTGCTGGGATAGGGGGCACACAAGCCACCTTAGTAAGTCAGCTACCGATTACATTTTTGTTCCCCGATGGTGAACACATTACGACGTGTCCGTATGTCATGACTACCCCAACTGAATTGTTTGACCTCGTAGGCCATGATTTATTGAGCCAAATGAAGGCAATGTTAGTGACGCATCCTTTTTAGGAGCGGTCACTGAGGGATAGCCAATTCTGAAAATTAACTGGAAAACAGATGAGCCTGTATGGATTGATCAGTAGCTGCTAAATTCTGAAAGGTTGCTAAAAATACAAGGGTTAGTTGAAGACCAATTGAGAGCAGGACATGTTGTCCCTTCTACTAGTCCATGGAATACATCAATATTTACCATTCCCAAGAAAAGTGGGAAGTGGAGACTGTTACATGATCTCAGAGCTGTGAATGCGGTGATGGACAGTATGGGAGCCCTGCAGCCAGGTTTGCCGTCTCCAGTTATGCTTCCAGAAGAATGGGATTTGTTAATTATAAATCTAAAAGATTGCACCCAGATGGCGCTGAACAGTTCGCATTTCGGTACCATCGATTAACAAGGCAGAACCCTATAAGAGACACCATTGGGTCGTGTTACCGCAATGAATGCGCAATTCCCCCACGATGTGTCAGGTGTATGTGGCCTGGGCATCAGAGCCTGTAAGAAAGCAGTTTCCTCAGTAACTTGCCACAGGATGAGATTTTAACTCAATTGCAGGACATCTTAAGCCATCGCGGAGTAATAATCACTCCTGAAAAGGTGCAAAAGGCAGCACTTTGGAAGTATTTGGGGTGGCACATAGATGCTAGCAATGTTAAACCTCAGAAGGTTCAAATAACATGAGAAATTTCAACACTACATGATGTCCAGAAGCTTGTGGGAGATATCCAGTGGGTGCGGAATCTTTGCGGTATCACTAATGGCGATATGACCCCTCTGGTAGAACTCTTGGGTATGAGAACACTGTGCAGATGAGAAACGGGAAATGACAGAGCTGACCAATGGGTTGCAGCAGCATGGGAGCCTCCTCCAGGGAACCGTTTTCAACAAAGCAGGGCAATCACATGCGTTCTTGCACCAACCCACTAGGATGTTAGCAAAGCAATTTGACTTACCACTTACTGATGCCCAAGGTATCGTTAAAGCATGCCCCGATCGTCAAAAGGAAGGGCTGGGCTTGGGCTGTGGGGTTAACCCACGAGGTCTTTTGCCATTGCAGTTGTGGCAAATGGATGTCACCCATGTCACGTGGTTTGGTGCAAAGAGTTCTGTGCATGTGTGTATTGATACCTATCCTGCTGCCATGTGGGCCACAGCACGAACTGGAGAAAAGGCCTTACATATTGAATGACATCTTCATGCTTCTTTTGCAGTGCTGGGTGTGCCTAAAGAAATTAAGATGGACAACGGCCTGGCCTATGGTTCTACACGATTTGCTCGATTTTGTAATTTGTGGGGAATTCACCACGGTACCGGTATTCCACATCTTCCCACAGGACAGGCTATTGTCGAATGGGCCAACTAAACCCTAAAAGAACATGCTGCAAAAACAAAAAGGGGGAACCCAGGGCTTACTCCCAGAGGAACGATTGGCCAAAGCCTTATTTGTGCTAAATTATCTTAGATTGACAGGTGATCACAAAGACCCACCAATGGTAGTGCATCATGTTCTTTTACAGGCAGAAAGGATGCAACAAAGTACAGGAATCATGGTAATGTATAAGGACCCAGAATCTGGGAAATGGTGCGGATCAGCAGAAGTAAACCTTACTGGGAGATCCCAGCTAAGTGGGTCAAGCCATGGCTTCGCACTGATGCTGGACCCGGAATTGTCCCAATGGCAACTGGCACGGCACTGGTGGGTGCTGAAGCCACTGATCCTACAGATTCTAACTAATAGAGTATTACTAGCGGACACCGAGTCCTTCAGAGAGGTTTTTAGAACAGCGTGCCTTATTGTATATAGAACTTGCTTTAGGTAAAAAGTGCGTTAAGCATAATTTGATTAAACATAGCATGATTACGGGAAGACAGTGTGGGGTAAATGTAAAAGTTAGTTAAAGCCAAAATCAGGGGTAAGATCTATTTCCATTAATAACCTGGGAACGAGGTTGATTGTGTTTCCACAGATACAGGCCCACGATGGACTCCTGTTCGATTTGCACGACCATCATCATCTGGAGCATCATAGATGATGTGACAATATGAATACTACCTCAGCCGAAAACTAATGTATAGGTCACCTTGGCTAACATAACAGGTCAAGATTCTCTGTGCATCGCAACTGTATCGGAAAGCCCACGAACCAATAGACAAGATGGCTATGACTCGTGCAGCGCGCCTGGCCAGCGAGCGCATGTGTCATAGATTGCAACCGAGGCGGACTTTTGGCACCCGCTGGCCACGTGTGCTAAAACCCGTTCCTCTGCAAATGTATAAATACCGGGATTTTCCGAAGAGCATCAGGCTGGTGTACGGTGAGGCCATCGTTGCCTCTGTGGGGACGCCCACGGAAAGCTGGCACCTACCGATTGCTGGGCTGAGTTCGTGGAGCAAGATGGCACAAGAATGTATGGATGGTTCATCTTCCTCATAGTCCTCATGGTCTGGGTCATTAGGGGTAACAGGTTGGCTCAAAGAATTATGGGCATTATTGTAGTTACTGTGATTGTAGCTATTGTAATAGTTTTACTTTGTTCAGCTTATTAAGGAAAATGGCATCCCAAGTTATTAAGCAAGCCTGGATTGCTCAAAAACAAAAAGAGGGAGAAAGATTTAAACGGAGACCTACAGTGGATTCGACCTTGTTGTGGTATTACAAATACAGACTTACAGCCACTGCTGGATTTATTGAGGGGCAGCGATAGCTTAACTTCTACAAGACAACTAAGTGCACCGGGACGGCAAGCCTTGACAGCAATTGGACAAAAAATCACATCATCCATGTCTGGCAGATACGTTCCTGATTTACCCATAAATTTGAAACCTTATGCTGAGATTGATATGGAACACAATGACTGTAGTAAGCAGCATGACAGTGACACCGGTGATTGATCCACATCGGTTAACGCCATGGGACAGTAAGCATGTTTGGGTGTCACTAGCTAAAGCTATTAATCAAACCTCTTTTTGTGTGCTTATGTATTTTATTAGGTATAATGTTGTTTTTACTGTGTTTAATTAATTGTGTTCATAGATCTTTGCAAAGCGCAATACAGCAGGTGTTAAAATTTTACCTCAATCTATTCACAAACAGATAAATTGGCTGAAGAAACATACACAAAAGATCCAGCAAGAAACTAGTTGGTTTGATGGAGTGTTACAGTCAATATTTGGCGGGATAACACCATGGCTAATGTCATTGATTAAGGAAGCCTTACTATGGTTAGGTATATTGATATTAATCTGTGTAATAGTTAAAATTGCATATGGGTGCATGATAAAAGGAGTCTCAAAGCTGACACACCAAGCTCTACTCGCACAAAAAGAAAAAGGGGGAATTGTTGGGAATTGGCTTGATGAAAAAGGACATGGGTCTATAGAAAAGTTGTGCGAGCAGAGTTCTGTGTGAAAGAATGTCAGTTTGAGCAGCAAGACTAGGCCTTGGCTGAAAATAGCTGGCTTTACTGATATCGGGAGAAAAACAACAGCTGGTCTCGCTGTTATCAGGAGAAAGACAGGGACGGTGTGACCTTGGCATAACTTCATAAGTAACTTTTGAAGAAGTTCTCATGAGAAAGTTACTGAACACGCATAGCTGCCAGCCACAAGTGGGTGTGTTTTAGTAATGAATAAACATTAGCAATGTACCAATCATATTAGGACTAGTGGGCATAATTATCGCAAACTGTATAAATATGAGCTATCCGTGCAAATAAAGTTGAATCACTTCTATCACTCATATTGGGTTGACTTATGTGCATTCCTCCGCCGCTCCAACAAGTACCCCCAGGTCTTTTTCTGCCAGGCAGCTTTCCAGCCAGTCTTCCCCAAGCCTGTAGGGCTGCATGGGGTTGTTGTGACCGAAGTGCAGAACCCAGCACTTAGCCTTTTTGAATCTCATACAATTAGCCTTGTCCCATCAATCCAGCCTGTCCAGATCCCTCTCTAGAACCTTTCTACCCTCAAGCAGATCAACCCTCCCTCCCAACTTGGTGTCGTCTGCAAACTTGCTGAGGGTGCACTCGATCCCCTCATCCAGATCAATGATAAAGATATTAAACAGAACGGGGCTCCAGTACTGAGCCCTGGGGAACACCGCTTGTGACCAGCTGCCAACTGGATTTAACTCCATTGACCACAACCCTTTGGGCTCGTCCATCCAGTCAGTTTTTTACCCAGTGAAGAGTACACTTGTCTAAGCCAAAAAAAGCTGCATCTAAACATTAATCCAGCCCCAGATAAATAAAGTGATAAAATAGGAGGCAAAATACCAGACAGGGTTGATCATTGGTAGTCTCAGTTCTGCCTATTTCCATGTCAGAAGGAAAGAAATGGGTCTCCCAGGGCAAGCCAGTAAATATGCTGAAGAGCAGGTCCTTGAGGAACAAAGTCCAGAGAGACCTCGACAGATTGGAGGAATGTGCAAAGAGGAACTGCATGAAATTCAACAAGGACGAATGTAAATTCCTCCACCTGGGAAGGAGGAACCCCTTGCAACCACAAAGACGATTAAGGAACTGGAGCATCTCGCATATGAGAACAGGCTGAGAGAGCAGGGATTGTTTAGCCTAGAAAACAGAAGGCTTGGGGTAATCTTATCAATGTTTATAAATATCTGCTGGGAGGGCATAAAGAACATGGAGGAAGATTCTTCTTGGTGGTGCCCAGTGACAGAACAAGAGGCAATGGACACAAATAGAAACACAGGAAATTCCATATAAACATAAGAAAATAACTTTACTGTGAAGATGATCAAACACTGGATCAAGTTGCCTAGAGAGGCTGTGGACTTTCATTCCTTGGAGATACTCAAAACCTGATTGGACATGTCCCTGAGCAACCTGCTCTACCTGACCCTGCTGGGGTGGGGGTTGGACTAGGCAATCTCCAGAGGTCCCTTCAAAACTCAATTAGTTTGTGATTCTGTGCAATTGTGTTGGAGGTTGTGTAGTTATGACCAGACTGGATAAATCCCTGAACAACCTAATCTGACCTAACAGTTGATCCTGTTTTGAGCAGGAGATTGGACTACAGACCACCTAAGGTCCTTTCCAAGCTCAGTTATCTTATGATGCTATGCTTGGAAGCAAAACTAGGTACTGGAATGAGAAGACAGTAATGATAAGCCAGCTAAACATTTTGGGGAGAAATAACATAGAAGGGAAAAGAAAAATCAACATAGAATGGTGCCCTATTGTAACTCTCAAATGATTGTCTCGTGCTCAACTGTAGAAACTCCATGAGTTACTGCAACACTGCAAATAATTTCATGACACAGTCATGTCTGAACTTTATTTTAGGTCTACTACTGTCAAAACAAAACCACCACCAAATACAAAGCATTAAACTTAGATCCATGAGAAGCAACTGAGACAAGCACGCTTATTATCAGTAGACTTCACAACTAACTTCACAGTAATATATTCGATGAAATCATAACTGAAAAAATGAAGCAAACAGTTTTACTCCCCCCCATATGCAAAGCTGTGAAAGATATGGTTGAGAGAAGATGGAAAGATGATAGTAACATCTAAAGAAAAGACTACAAGAAAATTATGAGGAATATCTTTGTGAAAGTTGTTTATTTGGAGAAACAGATTGTCTGCAAGCATAAAAATGAACTTCAATAAAACCTTTGTCATTGTCGTGGTTTAACCCCAGCCAGCAACTAACCACCACACAGACACTCACTCACTCCTCTCACAGTGGGATGGGGGAGAAAATCAGAAGAGTAAAGAGTTTTATTATAAGGATAATAATAGTTTAGAAATCAACATCTGATCTTCTATCCAAATGACAGACAATCTCACTAACTAATCCTGTTTAAGATTTGCTGGTTTTGTAAAGGATTACTTTTGAAAAAAAATCAACTAGAAAAGATAATGCCATACATGTTTGAATATAGTCAACAGAACAGTAATGTGACTTATAAACAGATATACCACCTTTTGATCAAAAAACTCCAACAGAAAAGTATCAGACTTCATTTAGTTAGGGGGTCAACCCTGTTCCCTATAGCCAAAATTTTCTAGCAAAGTTGTAAATGCAAAGTAATTTGAATTGGATATTTTAAACAGGAAATTCTAATAATCAAATCCCAAATTTTCAACATCAGTCAATGACTTCTGTTCCAAACTTTACCACCATCAGTAGGCATGTCTTAAAAGAAATATCTTATTCAGTATAACAGATATAATTAATAATAGTATACATGGACCTTATTAATTCTAAGACTTTCAGACCACATGGTAAGCATAATGGTATTAGGCTTCAGCCTCTCCCTATAAGTAACGAGTTATTACACCCATTTTACAGATGAGGGAAGTAAAGGTAAAGTGCTTCTGTGTACTTTCTCCTCTGTTAAGAGTTAGGCTGCCTCATGTACCAGAAAATAAAGTCAGAATAGCTAATATCAAGTTTACATTCTAGTTAATTGTTTTCTCTGTCTGTACTCTTACATTATAAAGAAGTTAACTGATTTATCCAGTGTCCGTGACAGAATCACAGATAAAACCTACCTCTCCTATTTGGGTGCCTTTTGCTAGATTTGTGGTGACCTACTTCTGATATTGCTGTTCTGTCGTGCTGTATTTAAAACTTTCCCTGTTACTCTGTTAGATGTCTCATTCTCATAGGTCTCTTTTTCAGTCCTTTCATTGATCCTGAATTTAGCTGGCCAGTTACCCACTCTGACACTGCCAGCTCACCAGGGACACCCTCCATTGCTCCCTTGCTGTTTGGACTTCTAAGACATTGCATTTTAGATAACACTTTCCTGTGCACTGAAATGGAGCCTACAAACTATGACTTGAACTTATTTTTGAACAGATTAAAAAACCAGAGTATGCATACAATTTACATTTGTGTAGCCCTTGCAAACTACTCTGTCTTTTACAGAATTTCAATACCATTTCATTTTTCTTTAAATTCCCACAGTCCTTCACACAGAAGGGGCTGTCCGACTAGTCACAAAAAACTGCTGCTATAAGCGTTGCTTTGGTTGACATTGTTTGAATGAGTATTGGCCACTAACTTGAAAAGGGCTTGAAAAGCCAGGGCACTATATTAAAAAAATCTTGATCTGCCTTAAAAATATTGTTTAAAACATTTTAAATCTTACAGTCTGAAGGAATGAAGAAAAATTACCATGAGCATTTTATTTCTGTGTCCCCTGGCATATACCTCTGCCTCTTATTTTATTATTCCTTTATATTTAGAAAACCAAAAACAGATTCTGGATATTTTTACATCAGAAAACAGTCTGTCCCATTTTTAAACTAGATTATGTTGTCCCAGTAAAGACTGCTTCTCTACTCTACTCCTGGGCCCTTCTTTATAACTTTGCTTTGAGAAGAGCATGTAGGCATACTAAAGAAGAAACAGTCTTTGCATTGTTCCCTACTTTATTGCCATTGTGGGTCAAGTGTCCAGGGGGCCTACGATGCTCCACAGAGGCACAAAAAGCTGACATTTCCCAGAGCAAAAGACCAAGAAGGAAAACTTTTTGATGTTCCATGTTGTGGCAGTACATTCCCCCCGCTCCTCCCCCGTCCCCCATTCTACCAGCAGGAAACGAAACTTCTCCAGGAAGGGAGAAGAGGAAGGAAACCCTGGAGGCCACAGGTTGAAATTTGAACTGGCCAATCGAGATGTGCCAGGTACACCGAGGTGACCCTCCTAGCCAATAGGGATTAAATGACCACAAGTCAGATTCGACAGGGATATAAACAGGGTCCCACCGGAGGACATGTGGGCAGTCCTCCTCGGAGCAGCGGGTCTGCAGTCGGGGACTCCCCCTTGGGTCAGGGCACTGCCCGAGGTAACTCCTTGAGGGGCAGTGCCCTTAGCTTTTAAGTGAGTGATATGCGCATTTTGGAGCCATCACTTTAAATCTTGGGGGTTCTTGAGTCGGCTGTGTAGTATTAATTCTCTTTACGTCATTGAGCCTGTGGTTTTATAAAATGTTACCAGACTTCTAACTATTGCTGAAGAATAAATCTGAGTTTTAACACCTGTTGGATTTGGTTAGTTGTGCATCCTTAATACATGTAAACATTCATTATACAGTAGTCCTAAAACAATGTCCTGCCCTTACTTAGAGAAGACTGTAAAGTTATGATCTACCCTAAAATATAAATCAGGGATTTTAACATGCAGAGGAAAAACCTTCATAAGGAGTCAAGAACAATCAAATGGTTGATAATATGGGTGTTTGGGCTACATCTCATTAATAAGGCCTCAATAAGGAATTGTGTACATACTTGTGGGTTTTCTTATACATCACTTACTGTGGACACATATTTAGCTAACGGTCACAAGAGCATTCCAGATGCTTTTAGAAAGCCTTGAACAGAATAAACAAGAAGACAAAACAAGAAATATGCCAATTAGAAGAACACAGGTGCACATTCCACGATAAAGGGAACTTCGCACAAAGAACCGCGCATTCCACGATAAAGGGAACTTGGCACAAAGAACCTCAATTCGGCAGTTTATCTTGACCAATCAAACTGAGAAAAGTTTCATATGTTTTAGTTGGTATAGCCAATTATGTCCTATGTTTATACGCGTGGACAGAGTTAGTATAACCAATTATATCTTATGTTTATGCACATGGACAGTATCGATGTAACCAATCATATTCTATGCTTGTGCGTGTGGACAGTGACTTTGCAGAATATGTGACTATAAGTATGTGTGTGTTTTAGCAATAAAGGGTCGTCTGTCATCTGCTTTCAAGATTTCAGGCGTCCGTCTACTGCTTACAAGCATACAAAGCTTGATTTTTTTATTTATTTTTTTTTTAACCATGAATGAGTATTCTGGATTATTCCTGCTTCAGTTTGCATTGCAGACTTACCTTTTTCTGTTTTCTATTCCCATTACTTACTTTCTCTGTGACTTTTCCAACAAAAACAAACCTGCTCCTCAGCAAAAGTTGCAGAATAATTTCCTCCTATCTTTCTCCCGCTTCATGGCTCAAGACCATCTGCTGGCATTTCTCTTCCAAAGTACCCTGTTTTAGTAGATACAACAGATATTGGTGAACAAGTATAATGGTAAGAGATATGCTGGAAAGGGAGAACAAGATGGAAAATATAGTTGTAATGATATTTGATTTCTTCCTCCTCATTTCTTCTGCATCATGAAGTGACAAGATATATGAGGCAAGAAGGGTATTACAGATTAGGAATTACATTTTGTCTTTTGTGCACTCTTGTATTGATCCCCATGAAACCAAGGGAATTGCTATAACCTAAGAGTCAAAGGTCTGCTTTCCAGTAGGAGTATTACTTGATACAGCACTGCATTGGGTTCCATCTTCTGTATAAGTACTTTAAGGGATCAAAGTACTGAGTCCTGGACTAAAGGAGGAGGTGATACATAAACTGTTAAAGCTGCACCAAACTGGCAAAGATGTATTAAAGACCTGTCATTGGGAGAATAAAATGGGACACCCATCTTTCAGCCAGATCAGAAACACAGTCAGATCTTTCAAAAGAACAGCTGTTCATGACCACTTCTGCCATGTAAGTGAATCTTTGAGACATTTTTTGTTTATATACTGTCCTGGTTTCAGCTGGGATAGAGTTAACTGTCTTCCTAGTAGCTGGTACAGTGCTATGTTTTTGAGTTAGGTATGAGAAGAATGGTGATAACACTGATGTTTTCAGTTGTTGCTAAGTAGTGTTTAGACTATAGTCAAGGATTTTTCAGCTTCTCATGCCCAGCCAGCAAGAAAGCTGGAGGGGCACAAGAAGTTGGCACAGGACACAGCCAGGGCAGCTGATCCAAAGTGGCCAACGGGGTATTCCATACCATGTGATGTCACATCTAGTATAGGAACTGGGGGGAGTGGGGGTGGGGGGATCATGGCTTGGGGACTAACGGGGTGTCGATCGGCAGGTGGTGAGCAATTGCATTGTGCATCATCTGTACATTCCAATACTTTTATTATTACTATTGTCATTTTATTAGTGTTATCATTATCATTATTAGTTTCCTCTGTTTTATTAAACTGTTCTTAAATCAACCTACAAGTTTTACTTCTTTTCCCAATTTTCTCCCCCATCCCACTGGGTGGGGGGGGAGTGAGTGAGCGGCTGCGTGGTGCTTAGTTGCTGACTGGGGTTAAACCATGACAACACTCTTCAAGGAAGAGATTTCTAGAATTCTGCAGTGTCTACCTGATAGCCAGGTCAGTAAACAAGACAGAGTATTGGTAATATGTGAAGTCTATCAATAGTTTAATTAAAATTGTCTGTAAGTTTTTTAACATATATATGTAATTTGTGGTTTGCACTAAATTGCTTTTTTTCTCCTGTGTCATGTAAGTTTCAATGGACATCACTAGAATTACACATGGGGTTTAATTTAGTTGCCAGACTCCTTGAAGAGAGGGAAATATGCTTGTGATGTTAGGTCAAGCCAGAACTTACAGAAACTGAGATCAGAACATGGCCTTTTTTTGAGGCTTATCTGAGAATGTAGGTTCCCTACATGATGGAATGAGTAACATTTAGTCTGGGAAAGAACATTTATTCTACAGCGTTATTTCCACAGCTCCATGAGTCATTTTTAATTATAATAATAATGTAGGACTAGAGTGCTGAATTAATGACAGACAAGTTCACATAGCTACAGAATTATGATATTTAATAGTAATAACAATTGCCCTTATGAACTAACAAGAAAAATGCACCTCTGTATTAAGAATGAAAGCTCTCTGGGACTCTACTTATTTCCTGGAAAAAGTATATGTCCACATTCCTCACTGAGCAGCAGTGTAATGATATCATAGCTAGCACCCAACAAGCTAGTCATGGTAGCATAGAACTCCACAGTACTGGGACTATACTATTTTACTTCCCAAATTAGCTCTTTCAAAGCTTGAGTACACTGTATTATGATGTGTATTAGAAATGTATTCACAGTGTCAGACCCTCTTATACCACCTCATTCGCATTTTAACTAGTTCTTCCTTAGGCACACTTAGAATTAAAGATTGAATATGCCTTTTCCTTTCTTTCCAGGAAGAGAGGTAATAAAACCTGTATTTTTTTTATTTTGACAGTGTTGCCTTATAGTTCCATGGAGGCAAGTCAATTTAACACTGTGGTGGGTTTTTTCTTTTAACTTCAGACACATCATTTATCCTGAAACATTCTATCATGTAGCATGGAATCATATTATAGGAAAAAAGAAACCTCAGACAAGTGGTGCCAACGCCAACAGTGTCCCAGATATCTTGCCAAGTTTTCCCATATGGAAGGCTAAGTGACTCAGAGCAGGGCTAGTGAATGAGTTTCCAACATAACAATTCTTCACTGGAAAATGACAATTTGAAGAAATATCAGCACTCAAAATATTGTCTATTTCATCACAGCTATTAACATGAATTGAACAAAACATGTCTTTTCACAGAAACTAGACCCCTTTCTTTTGATGAGTTCATTTTGACTGTAAAATAAGCCGTTGTAAACTACTGTAACTGTTGTAAAGCATCAACAAAACTTCTACCCCCAAACTAGTAATACCATCAACTAAAAGCAAGAAGGAATCATCATCTGTAAAAGAAAAATCTGATGTATGGTCTGGAAATCTGAACAGCTACTAATAGGAGGAAAATATTTACGATGATTTCATTCCATGCTGATGACTCAATTAAAAACCAAGCCCTGTATCTCTACTCTTCAAGAAAACATAGCAACATTTAGAAGTTGAAAAAAACCCCTATACAGACAGGCAGTTTATTAATTAAACTAACTAGAAATATTCCTTTTGTCTCTGAAGTGGTCTGTATTTGTGATAGGTATATGCAGATCTCTGAGACAACAGAATTTTATTCTGCAGCACTAAGTCTATTAGCTCTGGCTGAATGAAGTCCTAAGTGTGAGGCTGTCAGTTGAAATTGAAAACAATTAGAAATAAAATGTTATTGCATATCATTTTGACAATGATATAGCCCTAATGTGTAGAGGTCACAACCAAACTCTCAGGAGTCTAGTAGGAAAATAAGAGCTGAAGTTTTGCCTTCCCAGCATAACATGTAGTAAGTAAGCATTAAAGACAACTAAATAAGCGTTGTTTAATGAGGAAAAAGGGCACACAGACTTAAGTCACACCTTGTATCAGCAAGTCCTGAAAATGCAGACAAAGAGGAAACAAGTGTTTATTTTTAAAAGACCCAAAAATCATCTACTCCACAAACCTAGCTTAAAAAATATGATTCTAACACTGTACAACTAATTTAAGATCTGTAGAAAAACTGTAATGTTCCAGATGAAGGGAGAAGAAGCTATTTCGAATGTCCTAGATCCCATAATTGAGGATATTTGGAAGAAAAACATGCTTAAATACTCCTAAAAAGTGGATCGTGTTCCATGTTACAATGGGGAACAAAAATAGGCTAATGGCTGTTGCTGATCTGATAAGAACAGAAGGAATTTCCAGCTGATCCCAAATCTGGCTGATTAACCCTGAATGTACAAGGAGCACACATTAACCAGCTATCTGTAGGTTATTCAAATATCAACATACATATATGCATGTACACGCATGCACATGCACCTTTATCTGTGATCATATTTAATATCAGAGAGGATGACAGAAATAAAAAATCTCCCTAAACTAAATTATGGACAGAGAGGAAAAGAAAATTTTTCTTGCAATGACTCTTGAAGCATGAGATTAATATAAAATAAATATGATGCAAACAAAGAATAAATAGTCTTTAAATCTTGGAGATACTATTAGAGCCAATATTATAAAACTTTAAATGTTACTTTTCTCTCTCCAAGAACTCTGATATTCTTTCATGCAATCTTTCAGTAGTTTACTGTCGCAGTAGAGACGGACACGACAAACATCAGATTGTGCAAAATGGCTACTTTATTGTTCTAACAAGCCTTTTTATAACCTTCTTCAAAGTATGTGTTCATATATGATTGGTTTAGTTAGTAACTAACAGTTCATAATTGGGTAACAGTTTCCCTGCTGAGTCGTCAGGACAGTTCTTATCATTGTCTTGTTTACACAGCTCTTCTTGGGACTTTCCAGACTGTCAAGGATACACTACGAGCTGCTCAAGGTCCCGCTGCTCATGCATCATCAGGCATTTTGCAGACCCGTTGCATTCCCTGACAGTTCCCCCTTTTTGTATTTGTGCTAAAAATATTGCCCTGGTGGCCCTCTGCAGGGCCCTTTGCAGAAGGCTGAGAAGACAGGGCAACATTAGGAGCACAGTTATCACAATCAAGATTACTACCCCCACAGTCTTGAGCAGAGATATCAACCATCCAGACAATCCCCAACCCTCGAACATCTTTGTCAGCCAATCTAATTCATCGCTTTCTGTCAGCTTCCTGACTCCCTTCTTTAATTGTTGAATACTACTGAAAATGGATTCTGAATGATCGGATAGATTCATACAACACATC